>NW_027143438.1:0-60938 GCF_026170545.1 Melanerpes formicivorus | reverse complement strand
AGGTTGGAGCAGCCTGTATCTCAGCACAGGAATAAGGTAGGGAAGAATTCTAAGGATCATTTTGACTGCCTCCAGAAGTTAGATCAGATGGCAAATTGGATTTGGTGCTAGGTCTTTCCCTTTAGGTTTTACCCCAACAATGTTTTCATTAGTTTCGCTCACTCTCGAAATCAAGCATTTTACAGCAGGTTGGAGCAGCCTGAATCTCAGCACAGGAATAAGGTAGGGAAGAATTCAAATACTCATTTTGACTGCCTCCAGAAGTTAGATCAGATGGCAAATTGGATTTGGTGCTAGGTCTTTCCCTTTAGGTTTTACCCCAACAATGTTTTCATTAGTTTCGCTCACTCTCGAAATCAAGCATTTTACAGCAGGTTGGAGCAGCCTGTATCTCAGCACAGGAATAAGGTAGGGAAGAATTCTAAGGATCATTTTGACTGCCTCCAGAAGTTAGATCAGATGGCAAATTGGATTTGGTGCTAGGTCTTTCCCTTTAGGTTTTACCCCAACAATGTTTTCATTAGTTTCGCTCACTCTCGAAATCAAGCATTTTACAGCAGGTTGGAGCAGCCTGTATCTCAGCACAGGAATAAGGTAGGGAAGAATTCTAAGGATCATTTTGACTGCCTCCAGAAGTTAGATCAGATGGCAAATTGGATTTGGTGCTAGGTCTTTCCCTTTAGGTTTTACCCCAACAATGTTTTCATTAGTTTCGCTCACTCTCGAAATCAAGCATTTTACAGCAGGTTGGAGCAGCCTGTATCTCAGCACAGGAATAAGGTAGGGAAGAATTCTAAGGATCATTTTGACTGCCTCCAGAAGTTAGATCAGATGGCAAATTGGATTTGGTGCTAGGTCTTTCCCTTTAGGTTTTACCCCAACAATGTTTTCATTAGTTTCGCTCACTCTCGAAATCAAGCATTTTACAGCAGGTTGGAGCAGCCTGTATCTCAGCACAGGAATAAGGTAGGGAAGAATTCTAAGGATCATTTTGACTGCCTCCAGAAGTTAGATCAGATGGCAAATTGGATTTGGTGCTAGGTCTTTCCCTTTAGGTTTTACCCCAACAATGTTTTCATTAGTTTCGCTCACTCTCGAAATCAAGCATTTTACAGCAGGTTGGAGCAGCCTGTATCTCAGCACAGGAATAAGGTAGGGAAGAATTCAAATACTCATTTTGACTGCCTCCAGAAGTTAGATCAGATGGCAAATTGGATTTGGTGCTAGGTCTTTCCCTTTAGGTTTTACCCCAACAATGTTTTCATTAGTTTCGCTCACTCTCGAAATCAAGCATTTTACAGCAGGTTGGAGCAGCCTGTATCTCAGCACAGGAATAAGGTAGGGAAGAATTCAAATACTCATTTTGACTGCCTCCAGAAGTTAGATCAGATGGCAAATTGGATTTGGTGCTAGGTCTTTCCCTTTAGGTTTTACCCCAACAATGTTTTCATTAGTTTCGCTCACTCTCGAAATCAAGCATTTTACAGCAGGTTGGAGCAGCCTGTATCTCAGCACAGGAATAAGGTAGGGAAGAATTCTAAGGATCATTTTGACTGCCTCCAGAAGTTAGATCAGATGGCAAATTGGATTTGGTGCTAGGTCTTTCCCTTTAGGTTTTACCCCAACAATGTTTTCATTAGTTTCGCTCACTCTCGAAATCAAGCATTTTACAGCAGGTTGGAGCAGCCTGTATCTCAGCACAGGAATAAGGTAGGGAAGAATTCTAAGGATCATTTTGACTGCCTCCAGAAGTTAGATCAGATGGCAAATTGGATTTGGTGCTAGGTCTTTCCCTTTAGGTTTTACCCCAACAACGTTTTCATTAGTTTCGCTCACTCTCGAAATCAAGCATTTTACAGCAGGTTGGAGCAGCCTGTATCTCAGCACAGGAATAAGGTAGGGAAGAATTCTAAGGATCATTTTGACTGCCTCCAGAAGTTAGATCAGATGGCAAATTGGATTTGGTGCTAGGTCTTTCCCTTTAGGTTTTACCCCAACAATGTTTTCATTAGTTTCGCTCACTCTCGAAATCAAGCATTTTACAGCAGGTTGGAGCAGCCTGTATCTCAGCACAGGAATAAGGTAGGGAAGAATTCTAAGGATCATTTTGACTGCCTCCAGAAGTTAGATCAGATGGCAAATTGGATTTGGTGCTAGGTCTTTCCCTTTAGGTTTTACCCCAACAATGTTTTCATTAGTTTCGCTCACTCTCGAAATCAAGCATTTTACAGCAGGTTGGAGCAGCCTGTATCTCAGCACAGGAATAAGGTAGGGAAGAATTCAAATACTCATTTTGACTGCCTCCAGAAGTTAGATCAGATGGCAAATTGGATTTGGTGCTAGGTCTTTCCCTTTAGGTTTTACCCCAACAATGTTTTCATTAGTTTCGCTCACTCTCGAAATCAAGCATTTTACAGCAGGTTGGAGCAGCCTGTATCTCAGCACAGGAATAAGGTAGGGAAGAATTCTAAGGATCATTTTGACTGCCTCCAGAAGTTAGATCAGATGGCAAATTGGATTTGGTGCTAGGTCTTTCCCTTTAGGTTTTACCCCAACAATGTTTTCATTAGTTTCGCTCACTCTCGAAATCAAGCATTTTACAGCAGGTTGGAGCAGCCTGTATCTCAGCACAGGAATAAGGTAGGGAAGAATTCAAATACTCATTTTGACTGCCTCCAGAAGTTAGATCAGATGGCAAATTGGATTTGGTGCTAGGTCTTTCCCTTTAGGTTTTACCCCAACAATGTTTTCATTAGTTTCGCTCACTCTCGAAATCAAGCATTTTACAGCAGGTTGGAGCAGCCTGTATCTCAGCACAGGAATAAGGTAGGGAAGAATTCTAAGGATCATTTTGACTGCCTCCAGAAGTTAGATCAGATGGCAAATTGGATTTGGTGCTAGGTCTTTCCCTTTAGGTTTTACCCCAACAATGTTTTCATTAGTTTCGCTCACTCTCGAAATCAAGCATTTTACAGCAGGTTGGAGCAGCCTGTATCTCAGCACAGGAATAAGGTAGGGAAGAATTCTAAGGATCATTTTGACTGCCTCCAGAAGTTAGATCAGATGGCAAATTGGATTTGGTGCTAGGTCTTTCTCTTTAGGTTTTACCCCAACAATGTTTTCATTAGTTTCGCTCACTCTCGAAATCAAGCATTTTACAGCAGGTTGGAGCAGCCTGTATCTCAGCACAGGAATAAGGTAGGGAAGAATTCTAAGGATCATTTTGACTGCCTCCAGAAGTTAGATCAGATGGCAAATTGGATTTGGTGCTAGGTCTTTCCCTTTAGGTTTTACCCCAACAATGTTTTCATTAGTTTCGCTCACTCTCGAAATCAAGCATTTTACAGCAGGTTGGAGCAGCCTGTATCTCAGCACAGGAATAAGGTAGGGAAGAATTCTAAGGATCATTTTGACTGCCTCCAGAAGTTAGATCAGATGGCAAATTGGATTTGGTGCTAGGTCTTTCCCTTTAGGTTTTACCCCAACAATGTTTTCATTAGTTTCGCTCACTCTCGAAATCAAGCATTTTACAGCAGGTTGGAGCAGCCTGTATCTCAGCACAGGAATAAGGTAGGGAAGAATTCTAAGGATCATTTTGACTGCCTCCAGAAGTTAGATCAGATGGCAAATTGGATTTGGTGCTAGGTCTTTCCCTTTAGGTTTTACCCCAACAATGTTTTCATTAGTTTCGCTCACTCTCGAAATCAAGCATTTTACAGCAGGTTGGAGCAGCCTGTATCTCAGCACAGGAATAAGGTAGGGAAGAATTCTAAGGATCATTTTGACTGCCTCCAGAAGTTAGATCAGATGGCAAATTGGATTTGGTGCTAGGTCTTTCCCTTAGGTTTTACCCCAACAATGTTTTCATTAGTTTCGCTCACTCTCGAAATCAAGCATTTTACAGCAGGTTGGAGCAGCCTGTATCTCAGCACAGGAATAAGGTAGGGAAGAATTCTAAGGATCATTTTGACTGCCTCCAGAAGTTAGATCAGATGGCAAATTGGATTTGGTGCTAGGTCTTTCCCTTTAGGTTTTACCCCAACAATGTTTTCATTAGTTTCGCTCACTCTCGAAATCAAGCATTTTACAGCAGGTTGGAGCAGCCTGTATCTCAGCACAGGAATAAGGTAGGGAAGAATTCTAAGGATCATTTTGACTGCCTCCAGAAGTTAGATCAGATGGCAAATTGGATTTGGTGCTAGGTCTTTCCCTTTAGGTTTTACCCCAACAATGTTTTCATTAGTTTCGCTCACTCTCGAAATCAAGCATTTTACAGCAGGTTGGAGCAGCCTGTATCTCAGCACAGGAATAAGGTAGGGAAGAATTCTAAGGATCATTTTGACTGCCTCCAGAAGTTAGATCAGATGGCAAATTGGATTTGGTGCTAGGTCTTTCCCTTTAGGTTTTACCCCAACAATGTTTTCATTAGTTTCGCTCACTCTCGAAATCAAGCATTTTACAGCAGGTTGGAGCAGCCTGTATCTCAGCACAGGAATAAGGTAGGGAAGAATTCTAAGGATCATTTTGACTGCCTCCAGAAGTTAGATCAGATGGCAAATTGGATTTGGTGCTAGGTCTTTCCCTTTAGGTTTTACCCCAACAATGTTTTCATTAGTTTCGCTCACTCTCGAAATCAAGCATTTTACAGCAGGTTGGAGCAGCCTGTATCTCAGCACAGGAATAAGGTAGGGAAGAATTCTAAGGATCATTTTGACTGCCTCCAGAAGTTAGATCAGATGGCAAATTGGATTTGGTGCTAGGTCTTTCCCTTTAGGTTTTACCCCAACAATGTTTTCATTAGTTTCGCTCACTCTCGAAATCAAGCATTTTACAGCAGGTTGGAGCAGCCTGTATCTCAGCACAGGAATAAGGTAGGGAAGAATTCTAAGGATCATTTTGACTGCCTCCAGAAGTTAGATCAGATGGCAAATTGGATTTGGTGCTAGGTCTTTCCCTTTAGGTTTTACCCCAACAATGTTTTCATTAGTTTCGCTCACTCTCGAAATCAAGCATTTTACAGCAGGTTGGAGCAGCCTGTATCTCAGCACAGGAATAAGGTAGGGAAGAATTCTAAGGATCATTTTGACTGCCTCCAGAAGTTAGATCAGATGGCAAATTGGATTTGGTGCTAGGTCTTTCCCTTTAGGTTTTACCCCAACAATGTTTTCATTAGTTTCGCTCACTCTCGAAATCAAGCATTTTACAGCAGGTTGGAGCAGCCTGTATCTCAGCACAGGAATAAGGTAGGGAAGAATTCTAAGGATCATTTTGACTGCCTCCAGAAGTTAGATCAGATGGCAAATTGGATTTGGTGCTAGGTCTTTCCCTTTAGGTTTTACCCCAACAATGTTTTCATTAGTTTCGCTCACTCTCGAAATCAAGCATTTTACAGCAGGTTGGAGCAGCCTGTATCTCAGCACAGGAATAAGGTAGGGAAGAATTCTAAGGATCATTTTGACTGCCTCCAGAAGTTAGATCAGATGGCAAATTGGATTTGGTGCTAGGTCTTTCCCTTTAGGTTTTACCCCAACAATGTTTTCATTAGTTTCGCTCACTCTCGAAATCAAGCATTTTACAGCAGGTTGGAGCAGCCTGTATCTCAGCACAGGAATAAGGTAGGGAAGAATTCAAATACTCATTTTGACTGCCTCCAGAAGTTAGATCAGATGGCAAATTGGATTTGGTGCTAGGTCTTTCCCTTTAGGTTTTACCCCAACAATGTTTTCATTAGTTTCGCTCACTCTCGAAATCAAGCATTTTACAGCAGGTTGGAGCAGCCTGTATCTCAGCACAGGAATAAGGTAGGGAAGAATTCTAAGGATCATTTTGACTGCCTCCAGAAGTTAGATCAGATGGCAAATTGGATTTGGTGCTAGGTCTTTCCCTTTAGGTTTTACCCCAACAATGTTTTCATTAGTTTCGCTCACTCTCGAAATCAAGCATTTTACAGCAGGTTGGAGCAGCCTGTATCTCAGCACAGGAATAAGGTAGGGAAGAATTCAAATACTCATTTTGACTGCCTCCAGAAGTTAGATCAGATGGCAAATTGGATTTGGTGCTAGGTCTTTCCCTTTAGGTTTTACCCCAACAATGTTTTCATTAGTTTCGCTCACTCTCGAAATCAAGCATTTTACAGCAGGTTGGAGCAGCCTGTATCTCAGCACAGGAATAAGGTAGGGAAGAATTCTAAGGATCATTTTGACTGCCTCCAGAAGTTAGATCAGATGGCAAATTGGATTTGGTGCTAGGTCTTTCCCTTTAGGTTTTACCCCAACAATGTTTTCATTAGTTTCGCTCACTCTCGAAATCAAGCATTTTACAGCAGGTTGGAGCAGCCTGTATCTCAGCACAGGAATAAGGTAGGGAAGAATTCTAAGGATCATTTTGACTGCCTCCAGAAGTTAGATCAGATGGCAAATTGGATTTGGTGCTAGGTCTTTCCCTTTAGGTTTTACCCCAACAATGTTTTCATTAGTTTCGCTCACTCTCGAAATCAAGCATTTTACAGCAGGTTGGAGCAGCCTGTATCTCAGCACAGGAATAAGGTAGGGAAGAATTCTAAGGATCATTTTGACTGCCTCCAGAAGTTAGATCAGATGGCAAATTGGATTTGGTGCTAGGTCTTTCCCTTTAGGTTTTACCCCAACAATGTTTTCATTAGTTTCGCTCACTCTCGAAATCAAGCATTTTACAGCAGGTTGGAGCAGCCTGTATCTCAGCACAGGAATAAGGTAGGGAAGAATTCTAAGGATCATTTTGACTGCCTCCAGAAGTTAGATCAGATGGCAAATTGGATTTGGTGCTAGGTCTTTCCCTTTAGGTTTTACCCCAACAATGTTTTCATTAGTTTCGCTCACTCTCGAAATCAAGCATTTTACAGCAGGTTGGAGCAGCCTGTATCTCAGCACAGGAATAAGGTAGGGAAGAATTCAAATACTCATTTTGACTGCCTCCAGAAGTTAGATCAGATGGCAAATTGGATTTGGTGCTAGGTCTTTCCCTTTAGGTTTTACCCCAACAATGTTTTCATTAGTTTCGCTCACTCTCGAAATCAAGCATTTTACAGCAGGTTGGAGCAGCCTGTATCTCAGCACAGGAATAAGGTAGGGAAGAATTCTAAGGATCATTTTGACTGCCTCCAGAAGTTAGATCAGATGGCAAATTGGATTTGGTGCTAGGTCTTTCCCTTTAGGTTTTACCCCAACAATGTTTTCATTAGTTTCGCTCACTCTCGAAATCAAGCATTTTACAGCAGGTTGGAGCAGCCTGTATCTCAGCACAGGAATAAGGTAGGGAAGAATTCAAATACTCATTTTGACTGCCTCCAGAAGTTAGATCAGATGGCAAATTGGATTTGGTGCTAGGTCTTTCCCTTTAGGTTTTACCCCAACAATGTTTTCATTAGTTTCGCTCACTCTCGAAATCAAGCATTTTACAGCAGGTTGGAGCAGCCTGTATCTCAGCACAGGAATAAGGTAGGGAAGAATTCTAAGGATCATTTTGACTGCCTCCAGAAGTTAGATCAGATGGCAAATTGGATTTGGTGCTAGGTCTTTCCCTTTAGGTTTTACCCCAACAATGTTTTCATTAGTTTCGCTCACTCTCGAAATCAAGCATTTTACAGCAGGTTGGAGCAGCCTGTATCTCAGCACAGGAATAAGGTAGGGAAGAATTCTAAGGATCATTTTGACTGCCTCCAGAAGTTAGATCAGATGGCAAATTGGATTTGGTGCTAGGTCTTTCTCTTTAGGTTTTACCCCAACAATGTTTTCATTAGTTTCGCTCACTCTCGAAATCAAGCATTTTACAGCAGGTTGGAGCAGCCTGTATCTCAGCACAGGAATAAGGTAGGGAAGAATTCTAAGGATCATTTTGACTGCCTCCAGAAGTTAGATCAGATGGCAAATTGGATTTGGTGCTAGGTCTTTCCCTTTAGGTTTTACCCCAACAATGTTTTCATTAGTTTCGCTCACTCTCGAAATCAAGCATTTTACAGCAGGTTGGAGCAGCCTGTATCTCAGCACAGGAATAAGGTAGGGAAGAATTCTAAGGATCATTTTGACTGCCTCCAGAAGTTAGATCAGATGGCAAATTGGATTTGGTGCTAGGTCTTTCCCTTTAGGTTTTACCCCAACAATGTTTTCATTAGTTTCGCTCACTCTCGAAATCAAGCATTTTACAGCAGGTTGGAGCAGCCTGTATCTCAGCACAGGAATAAGGTAGGGAAGAATTCTAAGGATCATTTTGACTGCCTCCAGAAGTTAGATCAGATGGCAAATTGGATTTGGTGCTAGGTCTTTCCCTTTAGGTTTTACCCCAACAATGTTTTCATTAGTTTCGCTCACTCTCGAAATCAAGCATTTTACAGCAGGTTGGAGCAGCCTGTATCTCAGCACAGGAATAAGGTAGGGAAGAATTCTAAGGATCATTTTGACTGCCTCCAGAAGTTAGATCAGATGGCAAATTGGATTTGGTGCTAGGTCTTTCCCTTTAGGTTTTACCCCAACAATGTTTTCATTAGTTTCGCTCACTCTCGAAATCAAGCATTTTACAGCAGGTTGGAGCAGCCTGTATCTCAGCACAGGAATAAGGTAGGGAAGAATTCTAAGGATCATTTTGACTGCCTCCAGAAGTTAGATCAGATGGCAAATTGGATTTGGTGCTAGGTCTTTCCCTTTAGGTTTTACCCCAACAATGTTTTCATTAGTTTCGCTCACTCTCGAAATCAAGCATTTTACAGCAGGTTGGAGCAGCCTGTATCTCAGCACAGGAATAAGGTAGGGAAGAATTCTAAGGATCATTTTGACTGCCTCCAGAAGTTAGATCAGATGGCAAATTGGATTTGGTGCTAGGTCTTTCCCTTTAGGTTTTACCCCAACAATGTTTTCATTAGTTTCGCTCACTCTCGAAATCAAGCATTTTACAGCAGGTTGGAGCAGCCTGTATCTCAGCACAGGAATAAGGTAGGGAAGAATTCTAAGGATCATTTTGACTGCCTCCAGAAGTTAGATCAGATGGCAAATTGGATTTGGTGCTAGGTCTTTCCCTTTAGGTTTTACCCCAACAATGTTTTCATTAGTTTCGCTCACTCTCGAAATCAAGCATTTTACAGCAGGTTGGAGCAGCCTGTATCTCAGCACAGGAATAAGGTAGGGAAGAATTCTAAGGATCATTTTGACTGCCTCCAGAAGTTAGATCAGATGGCAAATTGGATTTGGTGCTAGGTCTTTCCCTTTAGGTTTTACCCCAACAATGTTTTCATTAGTTTCGCTCACTCTCGAAATCAAGCATTTTACAGCAGGTTGGAGCAGCCTGTATCTCAGCACAGGAATAAGGTAGGGAAGAATTCTAAGGATCATTTTGACTGCCTCCAGAAGTTAGATCAGATGGCAAATTGGATTTGGTGCTAGGTCTTTCCCTTTAGGTTTTACCCCAACAATGTTTTCATTAGTTTCGCTCACTCTCGAAATCAAGCATTTTACAGCAGGTTGGAGCAGCCTGTATCTCAGCACAGGAATAAGGTAGGGAAGAATTCTAAGGATCATTTTGACTGCCTCCAGAAGTTAGATCAGATGGCAAATTGGATTTGGTGCTAGGTCTTTCCCTTTAGGTTTTACCCCAACAATGTTTTCATTAGTTTCGCTCACTCTCGAAATCAAGCATTTTACAGCAGGTTGGAGCAGCCTGTATCTCAGCACAGGAATAAGGTAGGGAAGAATTCTAAGGATCATTTTGACTGCCTCCAGAAGTTAGATCAGATGGCAAATTGGATTTGGTGCTAGGTCTTTCCCTTTAGGTTTTACCCCAACAATGTTTTCATTAGTTTCGCTCACTCTCGAAATCAAGCATTTTACAGCAGGTTGGAGCAGCCTGTATCTCAGCACAGGAATAAGGTAGGGAAGAATTCTAAGGATCATTTTGACTGCCTCCAGAAGTTAGATCAGATGGCAAATTGGATTTGGTGCTAGGTCTTTCCCTTTAGGTTTTACCCCAACAATGTTTTCATTAGTTTCGCTCACTCTCGAAATCAAGCATTTTACAGCAGGTTGGAGCAGCCTGTATCTCAGCACAGGAATAAGGTAGGGAAGAATTCAAATACTCATTTTGACTGCCTCCAGAAGTTAGATCAGATGGCAAATTGGATTTGGTGCTAGGTCTTTCCCTTTAGGTTTTACCCCAACAATGTTTTCATTAGTTTCGCTCACTCTCGAAATCAAGCATTTTACAGCAGGTTGGAGCAGCCTGTATCTCAGCACAGGAATAAGGTAGGGAAGAATTCTAAGGATCATTTTGACTGCCTCCAGAAGTTAGATCAGATGGCAAATTGGATTTGGTGCTAGGTCTTTCCCTTTAGGTTTTACCCCAACAATGTTTTCATTAGTTTCGCTCACTCTCGAAATCAAGCATTTTACAGCAGGTTGGAGCAGCCTGTATCTCAGCACAGGAATAAGGTAGGGAAGAATTCAAATACTCATTTTGACTGCCTCCAGAAGTTAGATCAGATGGCAAATTGGATTTGGTGCTAGGTCTTTCCCTTTAGGTTTTACCCCAACAATGTTTTCATTAGTTTCGCTCACTCTCGAAATCAAGCATTTTACAGCAGGTTGGAGCAGCCTGTATCTCAGCACAGGAATAAGGTAGGGAAGAATTCTAAGGATCATTTTGACTGCCTCCAGAAGTTAGATCAGATGGCAAATTGGATTTGGTGCTAGGTCTTTCCCTTTAGGTTTTACCCCAACAATGTTTTCATTAGTTTCGCTCACTCTCGAAATCAAGCATTTTACAGCAGGTTGGAGCAGCCTGTATCTCAGCACAGGAATAAGGTAGGGAAGAATTCTAAGGATCATTTTGACTGCCTCCAGAAGTTAGATCAGATGGCAAATTGGATTTGGTGCTAGGTCTTTCCCTTTAGGTTTTACCCCAACAATGTTTTCATTAGTTTCGCTCACTCTCGAAATCAAGCATTTTACAGCAGGTTGGAGCAGCCTGTATCTCAGCACAGGAATAAGGTAGGGAAGAATTCTAAGGATCATTTTGACTGCCTCCAGAAGTTAGATCAGATGGCAAATTGGATTTGGTGCTAGGTCTTTCCCTTTAGGTTTTACCCCAACAATGTTTTCATTAGTTTCGCTCACTCTCGAAATCAAGCATTTTACAGCAGGTTGGAGCAGCCTGTATCTCAGCACAGGAATAAGGTAGGGAAGAATTCTAAGGATCATTTTGACTGCCTCCAGAAGTTAGATCAGATGGCAAATTGGATTTGGTGCTAGGTCTTTCCCTTTAGGTTTTACCCCAACAATGTTTTCATTAGTTTCGCTCACTCTCGAAATCAAGCATTTTACAGCAGGTTGGAGCAGCCTGTATCTCAGCACAGGAATAAGGTAGGGAAGAATTCTAAGGATCATTTTGACTGCCTCCAGAAGTTAGATCAGATGGCAAATTGGATTTGGTGCTAGGTCTTTCCCTTTAGGTTTTACCCCAACAATGTTTTCATTAGTTTCGCTCACTCTCGAAATCAAGCATTTTACAGCAGGTTGGAGCAGCCTGTATCTCAGCACAGGAATAAGGTAGGGAAGAATTCTAAGGATCATTTTGACTGCCTCCAGAAGTTAGATCAGATGGCAAATTGGATTTGGTGCTAGGTCTTTCCCTTTAGGTTTTACCCCAACAATGTTTTCATTAGTTTCGCTCACTCTCGAAATCAAGCATTTTACAGCAGGTTGGAGCAGCCTGTATCTCAGCACAGGAATAAGGTAGGGAAGAATTCTAAGGATCATTTTGACTGCCTCCAGAAGTTAGATCAGATGGCAAATTGGATTTGGTGCTAGGTCTTTCCCTTTAGGTTTTACCCCAACAATGTTTTCATTAGTTTCGCTCACTCTCGAAATCAAGCATTTTACAGCAGGTTGGAGCAGCCTGTATCTCAGCACAGGAATAAGGAAGGGAAGAATTCTAAGGATCATTTTGACTGCCTCCAGAAGTTAGATCAGATGGCAAATTGGATTTGGTGCTAGGTCTTTCCCTTTAGGTTTTACCCCAACAATGTTTTCATTAGTTTCGCTCACTCTCGAAATCAAGCATTTTACAGCAGGTTGGAGCAGCCTGTATCTCAGCACAGGAATAAGGTAGGGAAGAATTCAAATACTCATTTTGACTGCCTCCAGAAGTTAGATCAGATGGCAAATTGGATTTGGTGCTAGGTCTTTCCCTTTAGGTTTTACCCCAACAATGTTTTCATTAGTTTCGCTCACTCTCGAAATCAAGCATTTTACAGCAGGTTGGAGCAGCCTGTATCTCAGCACAGGAATAAGGTAGGGAAGAATTCTAAGGATCATTTTGACTGCCTCCAGGAGTTAGATCAGATGGCAAATTGGATTTGGTGCTAGGTCTTTCCCTTTAGGTTTTACCCCAACAATGTTTTCATTAGTTTCGCTCACTCTCGAAATCAAGCATTTTACAGCAGGTTGGAGCAGCCTGTATCTCAGCACAGGAATAAGGTAGGGAAGAATTCTAAGGATCATTTTGACTGCCTCCAGAAGTTAGATCAGATGGCAAATTGGATTTGGTGCTAGGTCTTTCCCTTTAGGTTTTACCCCAACAATGTTTTCATTAGTTTCGCTCACTCTCGAAATCAAGCATTTTACAGCAGGTTGGAGCAGCCTGTATCTCAGCACAGGAATAAGGTAGGGAAGAATTCTAAGGATCATTTTGACTGCCTCCAGAAGTTAGATCAGATGGCAAATTGGATTTGGTGCTAGGTCTTTCCCTTTAGGTTTTACCCCAACAATGTTTTCATTAGTTTCGCTCACTCTCGAAATCAAGCATTTTACAGCAGGTTGGAGCAGCCTGTATCTCAGCACAGGAATAAGGTAGGGAAGAATTCTAAGGATCATTTTGACTGCCTCCAGAAGTTAGATCAAATGGCAAATTGGATTTGGTGCTAGGTCTTTCCCTTTAGGTTTTACCCCAACAATATTTTCATTAGTTTCGCTCACTCTCGAAATCAAGCATTTTACAGCAGGTTGGAGCAGCCTGTATCTCAGCACAGGAATAAGGTAGGGAAGAATTCTAAGGATCATTTTGACTGCCTCCAGAAGTTAGATCAGATGGCAAATTGGATTTGGTGCTAGGTCTTTCCCTTTAGGTTTTACCCCAACAATGTTTTCATTAGTTTCGCTCACTCTCGAAATCAAGCATTTTACAGCAGGTTGGAGCAGCCTGTATCTCAGCACAGGAATAAGGTAGGGAAGAATTCTAAGGATCATTTTGACTGCCTCCAGAAGTTAGATCAGATGGCAAATTGGATTTGGTGCTAGGTCTTTCCCTTTAGGTTTTACCCCAACAATGTTTTCATTAGTTTCGCTCACTCTCGAAATCAAGCATTTTACAGCAGGTTGGAGCAGCCTGTATCTCAGCACAGGAATAAGGTAGGGAAGAATTCTAAGGATCATTTTGACTGCCTCCAGAAGTTAGATCAGATGGCAAATTGGATTTGGTGCTAGGTCTTTCCCTTTAGGTTTTACCCCAACAATGTTTTCATTAGTTTCGCTCACTCTCGAAATCAAGCATTTTACAGCAGGTTGGAGCAGCCTGTATCTCAGCACAGGAATAAGGTAGGGAAGAATTCTAAGGATCATTTTGACTGCCTCCAGAAGTTAGATCAGATGGCAAATTGGATTTGGTGCTAGGTCTTTCCCTTTAGGTTTTACCCCAACAATGTTTTCATTAGTTTCGCTCACTCTCGAAATCAAGCATTTTACAGCAGGTTGGAGCAGCCTGTATCTCAGCACAGGAATAAGGTAGGGAAGAATTCTAAGGATCATTTTGACTGCCTCCAGAAGTTAGATCAGATGGCAAATTGGATTTGGTGCTAGGTCTTTCCCTTTAGGTTTTACCCCAACAATGTTTTCATTAGTTTCGCTCACTCTCGAAATCAAGCATTTTACAGCAGGTTGGAGCAGCCTGTATCTCAGCACAGGAATAAGGTAGGGAAGAATTCTAAGGATCATTTTGACTGCCTCCAGAAGTTAGATCAGATGGCAAATTGGATTTGGTGCTAGGTCTTTCCCTTTAGGTTTTACCCCAACAATGTTTTCATTAGTTTCGCTCACTCTCGAAATCAAGCATTTTACAGCAGGTTGGAGCAGCCTGTATCTCAGCACAGGAATAAGGTAGGGAAGAATTCAAATACTCATTTTGACTGCCTCCAGAAGTTAGATCAGATGGCAAATTGGATTTGGTGCTAGGTCTTTCCCTTTAGGTTTTACCCCAACAATGTTTTCATTAGTTTCGCTCACTCTCGAAATCAAGCATTTTACAGCAGGTTGGAGCAGCCTGTATCTCAGCACAGGAATAAGGTAGGGAAGAATTCTAAGGATCATTTTGACTGCCTCCAGAAGTTAGATCAGATGGCAAATTGGATTTGGTGCTAGGTCTTTCCCTTTAGGTTTTACCCCAACAATGTTTTCATTAGTTTCGCTCACTCTCGAAATCAAGCATTTTACAGCAGGTTGGAGCAGCCTGTATCTCAGCACAGGAATAAGGTAGGGAAGAATTCTAAGGATCATTTTGACTGCCTCCAGAAGTTAGATCAGATGGCAAATTGGATTTGGTGCTAGGTCTTTCCCTTTAGGTTTTACCCCAACAATGTTTTCATTAGTTTCGCTCACTCTCGAAATCAAGCATTTTACAGCAGGTTGGAGCAGCCTGTATCTCAGCACAGGAATAAGGTAGGGAAGAATTCTAAGGATCATTTTGACTGCCTCCAGAAGTTAGATCAGATGGCAAATTGGATTTGGTGCTAGGTCTTTCCCTTTAGGTTTTACCCCAACAATGTTTTCATTAGTTTCGCTCACTCTCGAAATCAAGCATTTTACAGCAGGTTGGAGCAGCCTGTATCTCAGCACAGGAATAAGGTAGGGAAGAATTCTAAGGATCATTTTGACTGCCTCCAGAAGTTAGATCAGATGGCAAATTGGATTTGGTGCTAGGTCTTTCCCTTTAGGTTTTACCCCAACAATGTTTTCATTAGTTTCGCTCACTCTCGAAATCAAGCATTTTACAGCAGGTTGGAGCAGCCTGTATCTCAGCACAGGAATAAGGTAGGGAAGAATTCTAAGGATCATTTTGACTGCCTCCAGAAGTTAGATCAGATGGCAAATTGGATTTGGTGCTAGGTCTTTCCCTTTAGGTTTTACCCCAACAATGTTTTCATTAGTTTCGCTCACTCTCGAAATCAAGCATTTTACAGCAGGTTGGAGCAGCCTGTATCTCAGCACAGGAATAAGGTAGGGAAGAATTCTAAGGATCATTTTGACTGCCTCCAGAAGTTAGATCAGATGGCAAATTGGATTTGGTGCTAGGTCTTTCCCTTTAGGTTTTACCCCAACAATGTTTTCATTAGTTTCGCTCACTCTCGAAATCAAGCATTTTACAGCAGGTTGGAGCAGCCTGTATCTCAGCACAGGAATAAGGTAGGGAAGAATTCTAAGGATCATTTTGACTGCCTCCAGAAGTTAGATCAGATGGCAAATTGGATTTGGTGCTAGGTCTTTCCCTTTAGGTTTTACCCCAACAATGTTTTCATTAGTTTCGCTCACTCTCGAAATCAAGCATTTTACAGCAGGTTGGAGCAGCCTGTATCTCAGCACAGGAATAAGGTAGGGAAGAATTCTAAGGATCATTTTGACTGCCTCCAGAAGTTAGATCAGATGGCAAATTGGATTTGGTGCTAGGTCTTTCCCTTTAGGTTTTACCCCAACAATGTTTTCATTAGTTTCGCTCACTCTCGAAATCAAGCATTTTACAGCAGGTTGGAGCAGCCTGTATCTCAGCACAGGAATAAGGTAGGGAAGAATTCTAAGGATCATTTTGACTGCCTCCAGAAGTTAGATCAGATGGCAAATTGGATTTGGTGCTAGGTCTTTCCCTTTAGGTTTTACCCCAACAATGTTTTCATTAGTTTCGCTCACTCTCGAAATCAAGCATTTTACAGCAGGTTGGAGCAGCCTGTATCTCAGCACAGGAATAAGGTAGGGAAGAATTCTAAGGATCATTTTGACTGCCTCCAGAAGTTAGATCAGATGGCAAATTGGATTTGGTGCTAGGTCTTTCCCTTTAGGTTTTACCCCAACAATGTTTTCATTAGTTTCGCTCACTCTCGAAATCAAGCATTTTACAGCAGGTTGGAGCAGCCTGTATCTCAGCACAGGAATAAGGTAGGGAAGAATTCTAAGGATCATTTTGACTGCCTCCAGAAGTTAGATCAGATGGCAAATTGGATTTGGTGCTAGGTCTTTCCCTTTAGGTTTTACCCCAACAATGTTTTCATTAGTTTCGCTCACTCTCGAAATCAAGCATTTTACAGCAGGTTGGAGCAGCCTGTATCTCAGCACAGGAATAAGGTAGGGAAGAATTCTAAGGATCATTTTGACTGCCTCCAGAAGTTAGATCAGATGGCAAATTGGATTTGGTGCTAGGTCTTTCCCTTTAGGTTTTACCCCAACAATGTTTTCATTAGTTTCGCTCACTCTCGAAATCAAGCATTTTACAGCAGGTTGGAGCAGCCTGTATCTCAGCACAGGAATAAGGTAGGGAAGAATTCAAATACTCATTTTGACTGCCTCCAGAAGTTAGATCAGATGGCAAATTGGATTTGGTGCTAGGTCTTTCCCTTTAGGTTTTACCCCAACAATGTTTTCATTAGTTTCGCTCACTCTCGAAATCAAGCATTTTACAGCAGGTTGGAGCAGCCTGTATCTCAGCACAGGAATAAGGTAGGGAAGAATTCTAAGGATCATTTTGACTGCCTCCAGAAGTTAGATCAGATGGCAAATTGGATTTGGTGCTAGGTCTTTCCCTTTAGGTTTTACCCCAACAATGTTTTCATTAGTTTCGCTCACTCTCGAAATCAAGCATTTTACAGCAGGTTGGAGCAGCCTGTATCTCAGCACAGGAATAAGGTAGGGAAGAATTCTAAGGATCATTTTGACTGCCTCCAGAAGTTAGATCAGATGGCAAATTGGATTTGGTGCTAGGTCTTTCCCTTTAGGTTTTACCCCAACAATGTTTTCATTAGTTTCGCTCACTCTCGAAATCAAGCATTTTACAGCAGGTTGGAGCAGCCTGTATCTCAGCACAGGAATAAGGTAGGGAAGAATTCAAATACTCATTTTGACTGCCTCCAGAAGTTAGATCAGATGGCAAATTGGATTTGGTGCTAGGTCTTTCCCTTTAGGTTTTACCCCAACAATGTTTTCATTAGTTTCGCTCACTCTCGAAATCAAGCATTTTACAGCAGGTTGGAGCAGCCTGTATCTCAGCACAGGAATAAGGTAGGGAAGAATTCTAAGGATCATTTTGACTGCCTCCAGAAGTTAGATCAGATGGCAAATTGGATTTGGTGCTAGGTCTTTCCCTTTAGGTTTTACCCCAACAATGTTTTCATTAGTTTCGCTCACTCTCGAAATCAAGCATTTTACAGCAGGTTGGAGCAGCCTGTATCTCAGCACAGGAATAAGGTAGGGAAGAATTCTAAGGATCATTTTGACTGCCTCCAGAAGTTAGATCAGATGGCAAATTGGATGTGGTGCTAGGTCTTTCCCTTTAGGTTTTACCCCAACAATGTTTTCATTAGTTTCGCTCACTCTCGAAATCAAGCATTTTACAGCAGGTTGGAGCAGCCTGTATCTCAGCACAGGAATAAGGTAGGGAAGAATTCAAATACTCATTTTGACTGCCTCCAGAAGTTAGATCAGATGGCAAATTGGATTTGGTGCTAGGTCTTTCCCTTTAGGTTTTACCCCAACAATGGTTTCATTAGTTTCGCTCACTCTCGAAATCAAGCATTTTACAGCAGGTTGGAGCAGCCTGTATCTCAGCACAGGAATAAGGTAGGGAAGAATTCTAAGGATCATTTTGACTGCCTCCAGAAGTTAGATCAGATGGCAAATTGGATTTGGTGCTAGGTCTTTCCCTTTAGGTTTTACCCCAACAATGTTTTCATTAGTTTCGCTCACTCTCGAAATCAAGCATTTTACAGCAGGTTGGAGCAGCCTGTATCTCAGCACAGGAATAAGGTAGGGAAGAATTCAAATACTCATTTTGACTGCCTCCAGAAGTTAGATCAGATGGCAAATTGGATTTGGTGCTAGGTCTTTCCCTTTAGGTTTTACCCCAACAATGTTTTCATTAGTTTCGCTCACTCTCGAAATCAAGCATTTTACAGCAGGTTGGAGCAGCCTGTATCTCAGCACAGGAATAAGGTAGGGAAGAATTCTAAGGATCATTTTGACTGCCTCCAGAAGTTAGATCAGATGGCAAATTGGATTTGGTGCTAGGTCTTTCCCTTTAGGTTTTACCCCAACAATGTTTTCATTAGTTTCGCTCACTCTCGAAATCAAGCATTTTACAGCAGGTTGGAGCAGCCTGTATCTCAGCACAGGAATAAGGTAGGGAAGAATTCTAAGGATCATTTTGACTGCCTCCAGAAGTTAGATCAGATGGCAAATTGGATTTGGTGCTAGGTCTTTCCCTTTAGGTTTTACCCCAACAATGTTTTCATTAGTTTCGCTCACTCTCGAAATCAAGCATTTTACAGCAGGTTGGAGCAGCCTGTATCTCAGCACAGGAATAAGGTAGGGAAGAATTCTAAGGATCATTTTGACTGCCTCCAGAAGTTAGATCAGATGGCAAATTGGATTTGGTGCTAGGTCTTTCCCTTTAGGTTTTACCCCAACAATGTTTTCATTAGTTTCGCTCACTCTCGAAATCAAGCATTTTACAGCAGGTTGGAGCAGCCTGTATCTCAGCACAGGAATAAGGTAGGGAAGAATTCTAAGGATCATTTTGACTGCCTCCAGAAGTTAGATCAGATGGCAAATTGGATTTGGTGCTAGGTCTTTCCCTTTAGGTTTTACCCCAACAATGTTTTCATTAGTTTCGCTCACTCTCGAAATCAAGCATTTTACAGCAGGTTGGAGCAGCCTGTATCTCAGCACAGGAATAAGGTAGGGAAGAATTCTAAGGATCATTTTGACTGCCTCCAGAAGTTAGATCAGATGGCAAATTGGATTTGGTGCTAGGTCTTTCCCTTTAGGTTTTACCCCAACAATGTTTTCATTAGTTTCGCTCACTCTCGAAATCAAGCATTTTACAGCAGGTTGGAGCAGCCTGTATCTCAGCACAGGAATAAGGTAGGGAAGAATTCTAAGGATCATTTTGACTGCCTCCAGAAGTTAGATCAGATGGCAAATTGGATTTGGTGCTAGGTCTTTCCCTTTAGGTTTTACCCCAACAATGTTTTCATTAGTTTCGCTCACTCTCGAAATCAAGCATTTTACAGCAGGTTGGAGCAGCCTGTATCTCAGCACAGGAATAAGGTAGGGAAGAATTCTAAGGATCATTTTGACTGCCTCCAGAAGTTAGATCAGATGGCAAATTGGATTTGGTGCTAGGTCTTTCCCTTTAGGTTTTACCCCAACAATGTTTTCATTAGTTTCGCTCACTCTCGAAATCAAGCATTTTACAGCAGGTTGGAGCAGCCTGTATCTCAGCACAGGAATAAGGTAGGGAAGAATTCTAAGGATCATTTTGACTGCCTCCAGAAGTTAGATCAGATGGCAAATTGGATTTGGTGCTAGGTCTTTCCCTTTAGGTTTTACCCCAACAATGTTTTCATTAGTTTCGCTCACTCTCGAAATCAAGCATTTTACAGCAGGTTGGAGCAGCCTGTATCTCAGCACAGGAATAAGGTAGGGAAGAATTCTAAGGATCATTTTGACTGCCTCCAGAAGTTAGATCAGATGGCAAATTGGATTTGGTGCTAGGTCTTTCCCTTTAGGTTTTACCCCAACAATGTTTTCATTAGTTTCGCTCACTCTCGAAATCAAGCATTTTACAGCAGGTTGGAGCAGCCTGTATCTCAGCACAGGAATAAGGTAGGGAAGAATTCTAAGGATCATTTTGACTGCCTCCAGAAGTTAGATCAGATGGCAAATTGGATTTGGTGCTAGGTCTTTCCCTTTAGGTTTTACCCCAACAATGTTTTCATTAGTTTCGCTCACTCTCGAAATCAAGCATTTTACAGCAGGTTGGAGCAGCCTGTATCTCAGCACAGGAATAAGGTAGGGAAGAATTCTAAGGATCATTTTGACTGCCTCCAGAAGTTAGATCAGATGGCAAATTGGATTTGGTGCTAGGTCTTTCCCTTTAGGTTTTACCCCAACAATGTTTTCATTAGTTTCGCTCACTCTCGAAATCAAGCATTTTACAGCAGGTTGGAGCAGCCTGTATCTCAGCACAGGAATAAGGTAGGGAAGAATTCTAAGGATCATTTTGACTGCCTCCAGAAGTTAGATCAGATGGCAAATTGGATTTGGTGCTAGGTCTTTCCCTTTAGGTTTTACCCCAACAATGTTTTCATTAGTTTCGCTCACTCTCGAAATCAAGCATTTTACAGCAGGTTGGAGCAGCCTGTATCTCAGCACAGGAATAAGGTAGGGAAGAATTCTAAGGATCATTTTGACTGCCTCCAGAAGTTAGATCAGATGGCAAATTGGATTTGGTGCTAGGTCTTTCCCTTTAGGTTTTACCCCAACAATGTTTTCATTAGTTTCGCTCACTCTCGAAATCAAGCATTTTACAGCAGGTTGGAGCAGCCTGTATCTCAGCACAGGAATAAGGTAGGGAAGAATTCTAAGGATCATTTTGACTGCCTCCAGAAGTTAGATCAGATGGCAAATTGGATTTGGTGCTAGGTCTTTCCCTTTAGGTTTTACCCCAACAATGTTTTCATTAGTTTCGCTCACTCTCGAAATCAAGCATTTTACAGCAGGTTGGAGCAGCCTGTATCTCAGCACAGGAATAAGGTAGGGAAGAATTCAAATACTCATTTTGACTGCCTCCAGAAGTTAGATCAGATGGCAAATTGGATTTGGTGCTAGGTCTTTCCCTTTAGGTTTTACCCCAACAATGTTTTCATTAGTTTCGCTCACTCTCGAAATCAAGCATTTTACAGCAGGTTGGAGCAGCCTGTATCTCAGCACAGGAATAAGGTAGGGAAGAATTCTAAGGATCATTTTGACTGCCTCCAGAAGTTAGATCAGATGGCAAATTGGATTTGGTGCTAGGTCTTTCCCTTTAGGTTTTACCCCAACAATGTTTTCATTAGTTTCGCTCACTCTCGAAATCAAGCATTTTACAGCAGGTTGGAGCAGCCTGTATCTCAGCACAGGAATAAGGTAGGGAAGAATTCTAAGGATCATTTTGACTGCCTCCAGAAGTTAGATCAGATGGCAAATTGGATTTGGTGCTAGGTCTTTCCCTTTAGGTTTTACCCCAACAATGTTTTCATTAGTTTCGCTCACTCTCGAAATCAAGCATTTTACAGCAGGTTGGAGCAGCCTGTATCTCAGCACAGGAATAAGGTAGGGAAGAATTCTAAGGATCATTTTGACTGCCTCCAGAAGTTAGATCAGATGGCAAATTGGATTTGGTGCTAGGTCTTTCCCTTTAGGTTTTACCCCAACAATGTTTTCATTAGTTTCGCTCACTCTCGAAATCAAGCATTTTACAGCAGGTTGGAGCAGCCTGTATCTCAGCACAGGAATAAGGTAGGGAAGAATTCAAATACTCATTTTGACTGCCTCCAGAAGTTAGATCAGATAGCAAATTGGATTTGGTGCTAGGTCTTTCCCTTTAGGTTTTACCCCAACAATGTTTTCATTAGTTTCGCTCACTCTCGAAATCAAGCATTTTACAGCAGGTTGGAGCAGCCTGTATCTCAGCACAGGAATAAGGTAGGGAAGAATTCTAAGGATCATTTTGACTGCCTCCAGAAGTTAGATCAGATGGCAAATTGGATTTGGTGCTAGGTCTTTCCCTTTAGGTTTTACCCCAACAATGTTTTCATTAGTTTCGCTCACTCTCGAAATCAAGCATTTTACAGCAGGTTGGAGCAGCCTGTATCTCAGCACAGGAATAAGGTAGGGAAGAATTCTAAGGATCATTTTGACTGCCTCCAGAAGTTAGATCAGATGGCAAATTGGATTTGGTGCTAGGTCTTTCCCTTTAGGTTTTACCCCAACAATGTTTTCATTAGTTTCGCTCACTCTCGAAATCAAGCATTTTACAGCAGGTTGGAGCAGCCTGTATCTCAGCACAGGAATAAGGTAGGGAAGAATTCTAAGGATCATTTTGACTGCCTCCAGAAGTTAGATCAGATGGCAAATTGGATTTGGTGCTAGGTCTTTCCCTTTAGGTTTTACCCCAACAATGTTTTCATTAGTTTCGCTCACTCTCGAAATCAAGCATTTTACAGCAGGTTGGAGCAGCCTGTATCTCAGCACAGGAATAAGGTAGGGAAGAATTCTAAGGATCATTTTGACTGCCTCCAGAAGTTAGATCAGATGGCAAATTGGATTTGGTGCTAGGTCTTTCCCTTTAGGTTTTACCCCAACAATGTTTTCATTAGTTTCGCTCACTCTCGAAATCAAGCATTTTACAGCAGGTTGGAGCAGCCTGTATCTCAGCACAGGAATAAGGTAGGGAAGAATTCTAAGGATCATTTTGACTGCCTCCAGAAGTTAGATCAGATGGCAAATTGGATTTGGTGCTAGGTCTTTCCCTTTAGGTTTTACCCCAACAATGTTTTCATTAGTTTCGCTCACTCTCGAAATCAAGCATTTTACAGCAGGTTGGAGCAGCCTGTATCTCAGCACAGGAATAAGGTAGGGAAGAATTCAAATACTCATTTTGACTGCCTCCAGAAGTTAGATCAGATAGCAAATTGGATTTGGTGCTAGGTCTTTCCCTTTAGGTTTTACCCCAACAATGTTTTCATTAGTTTCGCTCACTCTCGAAATCAAGCATTTTACAGCAGGTTGGAGCAGCCTGTATCTCAGCACAGGAATAAGGTAGGGAAGAATTCAAATACTCATTTTGACTGCCTCCAGAAGTTAGATCAGATGGCAAATTGGATTTGGTGCTAGGTCTTTCCCTTTAGGTTTTACCCCAACAATGTTTTCATTAGTTTCGCTCACTCTCGAAATCAAGCATTTTACAGCAGGTTGGAGCAGCCTGTATCTCAGCACAGGAATAAGGTAGGGAAGAATTCTAAGGATCATTTTGTCTGCCTCCAGAAGTTAGATCAGATGGCAAATTGGATTTGGTGCTAGGTCTTTCCCTTTAGGTTTTACCCCAACAACGTTTTCATTAGTTTCGCTCACTCTCGAAATCAAGCATTTTACAGCAGGTTGGAGCAGCCTGTATCTCAGCACAGGAATAAGGTAGGGAAGAATTCTAAGGATCATTTTGACTGCCTCCAGAAGTTAGATCAGATGGCAAATTGGATTTGGTGCTAGGTCTTTCCCTTTAGGTTTTACCCCAACAATGTTTTCATTAGTTTCGCTCACTCTCGAAATCAAGCATTTTACAGCAGGTTGGAGCAGCCTGTATCTCAGCACAGGAATAAGGTAGGGAAGAATTCAAATACTCATTTTGACTGCCTCCAGAAGTTAGATCAGATAGCAAATTGGATTTGGTGCTAGGTCTTTCCCTTTAGGTTTTACCCCAACAATGTTTTCATTAGTTTCGCTCACTCTCGAAATCAAGCATTTTACAGCAGGTTGGAGCAGCCTGTATCTCAGCACAGGAATAAGGTAGGGAAGAATTCAAATACTCATTTTGACTGCCTCCAGAAGTTAGATCAGATGGCAAATTGGATTTGGTGCTAGGTCTTTCCCTTTAGGTTTTACCCCAACAATGTTTTCATTAGTTTCGCTCACTCTCGAAATCAAGCATTTTACAGCAGGTTGGAGCAGCCTGTATCTCAGCACAGGAATAAGGTAGGGAAGAATTCTAAGGATCATTTTGTCTGCCTCCAGAAGTTAGATCAGATGGCAAATTGGATTTGGTGCTAGGTCTTTCCCATTAGGTTTTACCCCAACAACGTTTTCATTAGTTTCGCTCACTCTCGAAATCAAGCATTTTACAGCAGGTTGGAGCAGCCTGTATCTCAGCACAGGAATAAGGTAGGGAAGAATTCTAAGGATCATTTTGACTGCCTCCAGAAGTTAGATCAGATGGCAAATTGGATTTGGTGCTAGGTCTTTCCCTTTAGGTTTTACCCCAACAATGTTTTCATTAGTTTCGCTCACTCTCGAAATCAAGCATTTTACAGCAGGTTGGAGCAGCCTGTATCTCAGCACAGGAATAAGGTAGGGAAGAATTCAAATACTCATTTTGACTGCCTCCAGAAGTTAGATCAGATGGCAAATTGGATTTGGTGCTAGGTCTTTCCCTTTAGGTTTTACCCCAACAATGTTTTCATTAGTTTCGCTCACTCTCGAAATCAAGCATTTTACAGCAGGTTTGAGCAGCCTGTATCTCAGCACAGGAATAAGGTAGGGAAGAATTCTAAGGATCATTTTGACTGCCTCCAGAAGTTAGATCAGATGGCAAATTGGATTTGGTGCTAGGTCTTTCCCTTTAGGTTTTACCCCAACAATGTTTTCATTAGTTTCGCTCACTCTCGAAATCAAGCATTTTACAGCAGGTTGGAGCAGCCTGTATCTCAGCACAGGAGTAAGGTAGGGAAGAATTCTAAGGATCATTTTGACTGCCTCCAGAAGTTAGATCAGATGGCAAATTGGATTTGGTGCTAGGTCTTTCCCTTTAGGTTTTACCCCAACAATGTTTTCATTAGTTTCGCTCACTCTCGAAATCAAGCATTTTACAGCAGGTTGGAGCAGCCTGTATCTCAGCACAGGAATAAGGTAGGGAAGAATTCTAAGGATCATTTTGACTGCCTCCAGAAGTTAGATCAGATGGCAAATTTGATTTGGTGCTAGGTCTTTCCCTTTAGGTTTTACCCCAACAATGTTTTCATTAGTTTCGCTCACTCTCAAAATCAAGCATTTTACAGCAGGTTGGAGCAGCCTGTATCTCAGCACAGGAATAAGGTAGGGAAGAATTCTAAGGATCATTTTGACTGCCTCCAGAAGTTAGATCAGATGGCAAATTGGATTTGGTGCTAGGTCTTTCCCTTTAGGTTTTACCCCAACAATGTTTTCATTAGTTTCGCTCACTCTCGAAATCAAGCATTTTACAGCAGGTTGGAGCAGCCTGTATCTCAGCACAGGAATAAGGTAGGGAAGAATTCTAAGGATCATTTTGACTGCCTCCAGAAGTTAGATCAGATGGCAAATTGGATTTGGTGCTAGGTCTTTCCCTTTAGGTTTTACCCCAACAATGTTTTCATTAGTTTCGCTCACTCTCGAAATCAAGCATTTTACAGCAGGTTGGAGCAGCCTGTATCTCAGCACAGGAATAAGGTAGGGAAGAATTCTAAGGATCATTTTGACTGCCTCCAGAAGTTAGATCAGATGGCAAATTGGATTTGGTGCTAGGTCTTTCCCTTTAGGTTTTACCCCAACAATGTTTTCATTAGTTTCGCTCACTCTCGAAATCAAGCATTTTACAGCAGGTTGGAGCAGCCTGTATCTCAGCACAGGAATAAGGTAGGGAAGAATTCTAAGGATCATTTTGACTGCCTCCAGAAGTTAGATCAGATGGCAAATTGGATTTGGTGCTAGGTCTTTCCCTTTAGGTTTTACCCCAACAATGTTTTCATTAGTTTCGCTCACTCTCGAAATCAAGCATTTTACAGCAGGTTGGAGCAGCCTGTATCTCAGCACAGGAATAAGGTAGGGAAGAATTCTAAGGATCATTTTGACTGCCTCCAGAAGTTAGATCAGATGGCAAATTGGATTTGGTGCTAGGTCTTTCCCTTTAGGTTTTACCCCAACAATGTTTTCATTAGTTTCGCTCACTCTCGAAATCAAGCATTTTACAGCAGGTTGGAGCAGCCTGTATCTCAGCACAGGAATAAGGTAGGGAAGAATTCTAAGGATCATTTTGACTGCCTCCAGAAGTTAGATCAGATGGCAAATTGGATTTGGTGCTAGGTCTTTCCCTTTAGGTTTTACCCCAACAACGTTTTCATTAGTTTCGCTCACTCTCAAAATCAAGCATTTTACAGCAGGTTGGAGCAGCCTGTATCTCAGCACAGGAATAAGGTAGGGAAGAATTCTAAGGATCATTTTGACTGCCTCCAGAAGTTAGATCAGATGGCAAATTGGATTTGGTGCTAGGTCTTTCCCTTTAGGTTTTACCCCAACAATGTTTTCATTAGT
This sequence comes from Melanerpes formicivorus, assembly GCF_026170545.1. Classification (NCBI taxonomy): domain Eukaryota; kingdom Metazoa; phylum Chordata; class Aves; order Piciformes; family Picidae; genus Melanerpes; species Melanerpes formicivorus. The sequence continues at coordinate 34,746 of NW_027143438.1, read as the reverse complement.
TTCGCTCACTCTCGAAATCAAGCATTTTACAGCAGGTTGGAGCAGCCTGTATCTCAGCACAGGAATAAGGTAGGGAAGAATTCTAAGGATCATTTTGACTGCCTCCAGAAGTTAGATCAGATGGCAAATTGGATTTGGTGCTAGGTCTTTCCCTTTAGGTTTTACCCCAACAATGTTTTCATTAGTTTCGCTCACTCTCGAAATCAAGCATTTTACAGCAGGTTGGAGCAGCCTGTATCTCAGCACAGGAATAAGGTAGGGAAGAATTCTAAGGATCATTTTGACTGCCTCCAGAAGTTAGATCAGATGGCAAATTGGATTTGGTGCTAGGTCTTTCCCTTTAGGTTTTACCCCAACAATGTTTTCATTAGTTTCGCTCACTCTCGAAATCAAGCATTTTACAGCAGGTTGGAGCAGCCTGTATCTCAGCACAGGAATAAGGTAGGGAAGAATTCTAAGGATCATTTTGACTGCCTCCAGAAGTTAGATCAGATGGCAAATTGGATTTGGTGCTAGGTCTTTCCCTTTAGGTTTTACCCCAACAATGTTTTCATTAGTTTCGCTCACTCTCGAAATCAAGCATTTTACAGCAGGTTGGAGCAGCCTGTATCTCAGCACAGGAATAAGGTAGGGAAGAATTCTAAGGATCATTTTGACTGCCTCCAGAAGTTAGATCAGATGGCAAATTGGATTTGGTGCTAGGTCTTTCCCTTTAGGTTTTACCCCAACAACGTTTTCATTAGTTTCGCTCACTCTCGAAATCAAGCATTTTACAGCAGGTTGGAGCAGCCTGTATCTCAGCACAGGAATAAGGTAGGGAAGAATTCTAAGGATCATTTTGTCTGCCTCCAGAAGTTAGATCAGATGGCAAATTGGATTTGGTGCTAGGTCTTTCCCTTTAGGTTTTACCCCAACAACGTTTTCATTAGTTTCGCTCACTCTCGAAATCAAGCATTTTACAGCAGGTTGGAGCAGCCTGTATCTCAGCACAGGAATAAGGTAGGGAAGAATTCTAAGGATCATTTTGACTGCCTCCAGAAGTTAGATCAGATGGCAAATTGGATTTGGTGCTAGGTCTTTCCCTTTAGGTTTTACCCCAACAATGTTTTCATTAGTTTCGCTCACTCTCGAAATCAAGCATTTTACAGCAGGTTGGAGCAGCCTGTATCTCAGCACAGGAATAAGGTAGGGAAGAATTCTAAGGATCATTTTGACTGCCTCCAGAAGTTAGATCAGATGGCAAATTGGATTTGGTGCTAGGTCTTTCCCTTTAGGTTTTACCCCAACAATGTTTTCATTAGTTTCGCTCACTCTCGAAATCAAGCATTTTACAGCAGGTTGGAGCAGCCTGTATCTCAGCACAGGAATAAGGTAGGGAAGAATTCTAAGGATCATTTTGACTGCCTCCAGAAGTTAGATCAGATGGCAAATTGGATTTGGTGCTAGGTCTTTCCCTTTAGGTTTTACCCCAACAATGTTTTCATTAGTTTCGCTCACTCTCGAAATCAAGCATTTTACAGCAGGTTGGAGCAGCCTGTATCTCAGCACAGGAATAAGGTAGGGAAGAATTCTAAGGATCATTTTGACTGCCTCCAGAAGTTAGATCAGATGGCAAATTGGATTTGGTGCTAGGTCTTTCCCTTTAGGTTTTACCCCAACAATGTTTTCATTAGTTTCGCTCACTCTCGAAATCAAGCATTTTACAGCAGGTTGGAGCAGCCTGTATCTCAGCACAGGAATAAGGTAGGGAAGAATTCTAAGGATCATTTTGACTGCCTCCAGAAGTTAGATCAGATGGCAAATTGGATTTGGTGCTAGGTCTTTCCCTTTAGGTTTTACCCCAACAATGTTTTCATTAGTTTCGCTCACTCTCGAAATCAAGCATTTTACAGCAGGTTGGAGCAGCCTGTATCTCAGCACAGGAATAAGGTAGGGAAGAATTCTAAGGATCATTTTGACTGCCTCCAGAAGTTAGATCAGATGGCAAATTGGATTTGGTGCTAGGTCTTTCCCTTTAGGTTTTACCCCAACAATGTTTTCATTAGTTTCGCTCACTCTCGAAATCAAGCATTTTACAGCAGGTTGGAGCAGCCTGTATCTCAGCACAGGAATAAGGTAGGGAAGAATTCTAAGGATCATTTTGACTGCCTCCAGAAGTTAGATCAGATGGCAAATTGGATTTGGTGCTAGGTCTTTCCCTTTAGGTTTTACCCCAACAATGTTTTCATTAGTTTCGCTCACTCTCGAAATCAAGCATTTTACAGCAGGTTGGAGCAGCCTGTATCTCAGCACAGGAATAAGGTAGGGAAGAATTCAAATACTCATTTTGACTGCCTCCAGAAGTTAGATCAGATGGCAAATTGGATTTGGTGCTAGGTCTTTCCCTTTAGGTTTTACCCCAACAATGTTTTCATTAGTTTCGCTCACTCTCGAAATCAAGCATTCTACAGCAGGTTGGAGCAGCCTGTATCTCAGCACAGGAATAAGGTAGGGAAGAATTCTAAGGATCATTTTGACTGCCTCCAGAAGTTAGATCAGATGGCAAATTGGATTTGGTGCTAGGTCTTTCCCTTTAGGTTTTACCCCAACAATGTTTTCATTAGTTTCGCTCACTCTCGAAATCAAGCATTTTACAGCAGGTTGGAGCAGCCTGTATCTCAGCACAGGAATAAGGTAGGGAAGAATTCTAAGGATCATTTTGACTGCCTCCAGAAGTTAGATCAGATGGCAAATTGGATTTGGTGCTAGGTCTTTCCCTTTAGGTTTTACCCCAACAATGTTTTCATTAGTTTCGCTCACTCTCGAAATCAAGCATTTTACAGCAGGATGGAGCAGCCTGTATCTCAGCACAGGAATAAGGTAGGGAAGAATTCTAAGGATCATTTTGATTGCCTCCAGAAGTTAGATCAGATGGCAAATTGGATTTGGTGCTAGGTCTTTCCCTTTAGGTTTTACCCCAACAATGTTTTCATTAGTTTCGCTCACTCTCGAAATCAAGCATTTTACAGCAGGTTGGAGCAGCCTGTATCTCAGCACAGGAATAAGGTAGGGAAGAATTCTAAGGATCATTTTGACTGCCTCCAGAAGTTAGATCAGATGGCAAATTGGATTTGGTGCTAGGTCTTTCCCTTTAGGTTTTACCCCAACAATGTTTTCATTAGTTTCGCTCACTCTCGAAATCAAGCATTTTACAGCAGGTTGGAGCAGCCTGTATCTCAGCACAGGAATAAGGTAGGGAAGAATTCTAAGGATCATTTTGACTGCCTCCAGAAGTTAGATCAGATGGCCAATGGAATTTGGTGCTAGGTCTTTCCCTTTAGGTTTTACCCCAACAATGTTTTCATTAGTTTCGCTCACTCTCGAAATCAAGCATTTTACAGCAGGTTGGAGCAGCCTGTATCTCAGCACAGGAATAAGGTAGGGAAGAATTCAAATACTCATTTTGACTGCCTCCAGAAGTTAGATCAGATGGCAAATTGGATTTGGTGCTAGGTCTTTCCCTTTAGGTTTTACCCCAACAATGTTTTCATTAGTTTCGCTCACTCTCGAAATCAAGCATTTTACAGCAGGTTGGAGCAGCCTGTATCTCAACACAGGAATAAGGTAGGGAAGAATTCAAATACTCATTTTGACTGCCTCCAGAAGTTAGATCAGATGGCCAACGCAATTTGGTGCTAGGCCTTTCCCTTTAGGTTTTACCCCAACAATGTTTTCATTAGTTTCGCTCACTCTTGAAATCAAGCATTTTACAGCAGGTTGGAGCAGCCTGTATCTCAGCACAGGAATAAGGTAGGGAAGAATTCAAATACTCATTTTGACTGCCTCCAGAAGTTAGATCAGATGGCAAATTGGATTTGGTGCTAGGTCTTTCCCTTTAGGTTTTACCCCAACAATGTTTTCATTAGTTTCGCTCACTCTCGAAATCAAGCATTTTACAGCAGGTTGGAGCAGCCTGTATCTCAGCACAGGAATAAGGTAGGGAAGAATTCTAAGGATCATTTTGACTGCCTCCAGAAGTTAGATCAGATGGCAAATTGGATTTGGTGCTAGGTCTTTCCCTTTAGGTTTTACCCCAACAATGTTTTCATTAGTTTCGCTCACTCTCGAAATCAAGCATTTTACAGCAGGTTGGAGCAGCCTGTATCTCAGCACAGGAATAAGGTAGGGAAGAATTCTAAGGCTCATTTTGACTGCCTCCAGAAGTTAGATCAGATGGCAAATTGGATTTGGTGCTAGGTCTTTCCCTTTAGGTTTTACCCCAACAATGTTTTCATTAGTTTCGCTCACTCTCGAAATCAAGCATTTTACAGCAGGTTGGAGCAGCCTGTATCTCAGCACAGGAATAAGGTAGGGAAGAATTCTAAGGATCATTTTGACTGCCTCCAGAAGTTAGATCAGATGGCAAATTGGATTTGGTGCTAGGTCTTTCCCTTTAGGTTTTACCCCAACAATGTTTTCATTAGTTTCGCTCACTCTCGAAATCAAGCATTTTACAGCAGGTTGGAGCAGCCTGTATCTCAGCACAGGAATAAGGTAGGGAAGAATTCTAAGGATCATTTTGACTGCCTCCAGAAGTTAGATCAGATGGCAAATTGGATTTGGTGCTAGGTCTTTCCCTTTAGGTTTTACCCCAACAATGTTTTCATTAGTTTCGCTCACTCTCGAAATCAAGCATTTTACAGCAGGTTGGAGCAGCCTGTATCTCAGCACAGGAATAAGGTAGGGAAGAATTCTAAGGATCATTTTGACTGCCTCCAGAAGTTAGATCAGATGGCAAATTGGATTTGGTGCTAGGTCTTTCCCTTTAGGTTTTACCCCAACAATGTTTTCATTAGTTTCGCTCACTCTCGAAATCAAGCATTTTACAGCAGGTTGGAGCAGCCTGTATCTCAGCACAGGAATAAGGTAGGGAAGAATTCTAAGGATCATTTTGACTGCCTCCAGAAGTTAGATCAGATGGCAAATTGGATTTGGTGCTAGGTCTTTCCCTTTAGGTTTTACCCCAACAATGTTTTCATTAGTTTCGCTCACTCTCGAAATCAAGCATTTTACAGCAGGTTGGAGCAGCCTGTATCTCAGCACAGGAATAAGGTAGGGAAGAATTCTAAGGATCATTTTGACTGCCTCCAGAAGTTAGATCAGATGGCAAATTGGATTTGGTGCTAGGTCTTTCCCTTTAGGTTTTACCCCAACAATGTTTTCATTAGTTTCGCTCACTCTCGAAATCAAGCATTTTACAGCAGGTTGGAGCAGCCTGTATCTCAGCACAGGAATAAGGTAGGGAAGAATTCTAAGGATCATTTTGACTGCCTCCAGAAGTTAGATCAGATGGCAAATTGGATTTGGTGCTAGGTCTTTCCCTTTAGGTTTTACCCCAACAATGTTTTCATTAGTTTCGCTCACTCTCGAAATCAAGCATTTTACAGCAGGTTGGAGCAGCCTGTATCTCAGCACAGGAATAAGGTAGGGAAGAATTCAAATACTCATTTTGACTGCCTCCAGAAGTTAGATCAGATGGCAAATTGGATTTGGTGCTAGGTCTTTCCCTTTAGGTTTTACCCCAACAATGTTTTCATTAGTTTCGCTCACTCTCGAAATCAAGCATTTTACAGCAGGTTGGAGCAGCCTGTATCTCAGCACAGGAATAAGGTAGGGAAGAATTCTAAGGATCATTTTGACTGCCTCCAGAAGTTAGATCAGATGGCAAATTGGATTTGGTGCTAGGTCTTTCCCTTTAGGTTTTACCCCAACAATGTTTTCATTAGTTTCGCTCACTCTCGAAATCAAGCATTTTACAGCAGGTTGGAGCAGCCTGTATCTCAGCACAGGAATAAGGTAGGGAAGAATTCTAAGGATCATTTTGACTGCCTCCAGAAGTTAGATCAGATGGCAAATTGGATTTGGTGCTAGGTCTTTCCCTTTAGGTTTTACCCCAACAATGTTTTCATTAGTTTCGCTCACTCTCGAAATCAAGCATTTTACAGCAGGTTGGAGCAGCCTGTATCTCAGCACAGGAATAAGGTAGGGAAGAATTCTAAGGATCATTTTGACTGCCTCCAGAAGTTAGATCAGATGGCAAATTGGATTTGGTGCTAGGTCTTTCCCTTTAGGTTTTACCCCAACAATGTTTTCATTAGTTTCGCTCACTCTCGAAATCAAGCATTTTACAGCAGGTTGGAGCAGCCTGTATCTCAGCACAGGAATAAGGTAGGGAAGAATTCTAAGGATCATTTTGACTGCCTCCAGAAGTTAGATCAGATGGCAAATTGGATTTGGTGCTAGGTCTTTCCCTTTAGGTTTTACCCCAACAATGTTTTCATTAGTTTCGCTCACTCTCGAAATCAAGCATTTTACAGCAGGTTGGAGCAGCCTGTATCTCAGCACAGGAATAAGGTAGGGAAGAATTCTAAGGATCATTTTGACTGCCTCCAGAAGTTAGATCAGATGGCAAATTGGATTTGGTGCTAGGTCTTTCCCTTTAGGTTTTACCCCAACAATGTTTTCATTAGTTTCGCTCACTCTCGAAATCAAGCATTTTACAGCAGGTTGGAGCAGCCTGTATCTCAGCACAGGAATAAGGTAGGGAAGAATTCTAAGGATCATTTTGACTGCCTCCAGAAGTTAGATCAGATGGCAAATTGGATTTGGTGCTAGGTCTTTCCCTTTAGGTTTTACCCCAACAATGTTTTCATTAGTTTCGCTCACTCTCGAAATCAAGCATTTTACAGCAGGTTGGAGCAGCCTGTATCTCACAGGAATAAGGTAGGGAAGAATTCTAAGGATCATTTTGACTGCCTCCAGAAGTTAGATCAGATGGCAAATTGGATTTGGTGCTAGGTCTTTCCCTTTAGGTTTTACCCCAACAATGTTTTCATTAGTTTCGCTCACTCTCGAAATCAAGCATTTTACAGCAGGTTGGAGCAGCCTGTATCTCAGCACAGGAATAAGGTAGGGAAGAATTCTAAGGATCATTTTGACTGCCTCCAGAAGTTAGATCAGATGGCAAATTGGATTTGGTGCTAGGTCTTTCCCTTTAGGTTTTACCCCAACAATGTTCTCATTAGTTTCGCTCACTCTCGAAATCAAGCATTTTACAGCAGGTTGGAGCAGCCTGTATCTCAGCACAGGAATAAGGTAGGGAAGAATTCTAAGGATCATTTTGACTGCCTCCAGAAGTTAGATCAGATGGCAAATTGGATTTGGTGCTAGGTCTTTCCCTTTAGGTTTTACCCCAACAATGTTTTCATTAGTTTCGCTCACTCTCGAAATCAAGCATTTTACAGCAGGTTGGAGCAGCCTGTATCTCAGCACAGGAATAAGGTAGGGAAGAATTCTAAGGATCATTTTGACTGCCTCCAGAAGTTAGATCAGATGGCAAATTGGATTTGGTGCTAGGTCTTTCCCTTTAGGTTTTACCCCAACAATGTTTTCATTAGTTTCGCTCACTCTCGAAATCAAGCATTTTACAGCAGGTTGGAGCAGCCTGTATCTCAGCACAGGAATAAGGTAGGGAAGAATTCTAAGGATCATTTTGACTGCCTCCAGAAGTTAGATCAGATGGCAAATTGGATTTGGTGCTAGGTCTTTCCCTTTAGGTTTTACCCCAACAATGTTTTCATTAGTTTCGCTCACTCTCGAAATCAAGCATTTTACAGCAGGTTGGAGCAGCCTGTATCTCAGCACAGGAATAAGGTAGGGAAGAATTCTAAGGATCATTTTGACTGCCTCCAGAAGTTAGATCAGATGGCAAATTGGATTTGGTGCTAGGTCTTTCCCTTTAGGTTTTACCCCAACAATGTTTTCATTAGTTTCGCTCACTCTCGAAATCAAGCATTTTACAGCAGGTTGGAGCAGCCTGTATCTCAGCACAGGAATAAGGTAGGGAAGAATTCTAAGGATCATTTTGACTGCCTCCAGAAGTTAGATCAGATGGCAAATTGGATTTGGTGCTAGGTCTTTCCCTTTAGGTTTTACCCCAACAATGTTTTCATTAGTTTCGCTCACTCTCGAAATCAAGCATTTTACAGCAGGTTGGAGCAGCCTGTATCTCAGCACAGGAATAAGGTAGGGAAGAATTCTAAGGATCATTTTGACTGCCTCCAGAAGTTAGATCAGATGGCAAATTGGATTTGGTGCTAGGTCTTTCCCTTTAGGTTTTACCCCAACAATGTTTTCATTAGTTTCGCTCACTCTCGAAATCAAGCATTTTACAGCAGGTTGGAGCAGCCTGTATCTCAGCACAGGAATAAGGTAGGGAAGAATTCAAATACTCATTTTGACTGCCTCCAGAAGTTAGATCAGATGGCAAATTGGATTTGGTGCTAGGTCTTTCCCTTTAGGTTTTACCCCAACAATGTTTTCATTAGTTTCGCTCACTCTCGAAATCAAGCATTTTACAGCAGGTTGGAGCAGCCTGTATCTCAGCACAGGAATAAGGTAGGGAAGAATTCTAAGGATCATTTTGACTGCCTCCAGAAGTTAGATCAGATGGCAAATTGGATTTGGTGCTAGGTCTTTCCCTTTAGGTTTTACCCCAACAATGTTTTCATTAGTTTCGCTCACTCTCGAAATCAAGCATTTTACAGCAGGTTGGAGCAGCCTGTATCTCAGCACAGGAATAAGGTAGGGAAGAATTCTAAGGATCATTTTGACTGCCTCCAGAAGTTAGATCAGATGGCAAATTGGATTTGGTGCTAGGTCTTTCCCTTTAGGTTTTACCCCAACAATGTTTTCATTAGTTTCGCTCACTCTCGAAATCAAGCATTTTACAGCAGGTTGGAGCAGCCTGTATCTCAGCACAGGAATAAGGTAGGGAAGAATTCTAAGGATCATTTTGACTGCCTCCAGAAGTTAGATCAGATGGCAAATTGGATTTGGTGCTAGGTCTTTCCCTTTAGGTTTTACCCCAACAATGTTTTCATTAGTTTCGCTCACTCTCGAAATCAAGCATTTTACAGCAGGTTGGAGCAGCCTGTATCTCAGCACAGGAATAAGGTAGGGAAGAATTCTAAGGATCATTTTGACTGCCTCCAGAAGTTAGATCAGATGGCAAATTGGATTTGGTGCTAGGTCTTTCCCTTTAGGTTTTACCCCAACAATGTTTTCATTAGTTTCGCTCACTCTCGAAATCAAGCATTTTACAGCAGGTTGGAGCAGCCTGTATCTCAGCACAGGAATAAGGTAGGGAAGAATTCTAAGGATCATTTTGACTGCCTCCAGAAGTTAGATCAGATGGCAAATTGGATTTGGTGCTAGGTCTTTCCCTTTAGGTTTTACCCCAACAATGTTTTCATTAGTTTCGCTCACTCTCGAAATCAAGCATTTTACAGCAGGTTGGAGCAGCCTGTATCTCAGCACAGGAATAAGGTAGGGAAGAATTCTAAGGATCATTTTGACTGCCTCCAGAAGTTAGATCAGATGGCAAATTGGATTTGGTGCTAGGTCTTTCCCTTTAGGTTTTACCCCAACAATGTTTTCATTAGTTTCGCTCACTCTCGAAATCAAGCATTTTACAGCAGGTTGGAGCAGCCTGTATCTCAGCACAGGAATAAGGTAGGGAAGAATTCTAAGGATCATTTTGACTGCCTCCAGAAGTTAGATCAGATGGCAAATTGGATTTGGTGCTAGGTCTTTCCCTTTAGGTTTTACCCCAACAATGTTTTCATTAGTTTCGCTCACTCTCGAAATCAAGCATTTTACAGCAGGTTGGAGCAGCCTGTATCTCAGCACAGGAATAAGGTAGGGAAGAATTCTAAGGATCATTTTGACTGCCTCCAGAAGTTAGATCAGATGGCAAATTGGATTTGGTGCTAGGTCTTTCCCTTTAGGTTTTACCCCAACAATGTTTTCATTAGTTTCGCTCACTCTCGAAATCAAGCATTTTACAGCAGGTTGGAGCAGCCTGTATCTCAGCACAGGAATAAGGTAGGGAAGAATTCAAATACTCATTTTGACTGCCTCCAGAAGTTAGATCAGATGGCAAATTGGATTTGGTGCTAGGTCTTTCCCTTTAGGTTTTACCCCAACAATGTTTTCATTAGTTTCGCTCACTCTCGAAATCAAGCATTTTACAGCAGGTTGGAGCAGCCTGTATCTCAGCACAGGAATAAGGTAGGGAAGAATTCTAAGGATCATTTTGACTGCCTCCAGAAGTTAGATCAGATGGCAAATTGGATTTGGTGCTAGGTCTTTCCCTTTAGGTTTTACCCCAACAATGTTTTCATTAGTTTCGCTCACTCTCGAAATCAAGCATTTTACAGCAGGTTGGAGCAGCCTGTATCTCAGCACAGGAATAAGGTAGGGAAGAATTCTAAGGATCATTTTGACTGCCTCCAGAAGTTAGATCAGATGGCAAATTGGATTTGGTGCTAGGTCTTTCCCTTTAGGTTTTACCCCAACAATGTTTTCATTAGTTTCGCTCACTCTCGAAATCAAGCATTTTACAGCAGGTTGGAGCAGCCTGTATCTCAGCACAGGAATAAGGTAGGGAAGAATTCTAAGGATCATTTTGACTGCCTCCAGAAGTTAGATCAGATGGCAAATTGGATTTGGTGCTAGGTCTTTCCCTTTAGGTTTTACCCCAACAATGTTTTCATTAGTTTCGCTCACTCTCGAAATCAAGCATTTTACAGCAGGTTGGAGCAGCCTGTATCTCAGCACAGGAATAAGGTAGGGAAGAATTCTAAGGATCATTTTGACTGCCTCCAGAAGTTAGATCAGATGGCAAATTGGATTTGGTGCTAGGTCTTTCCCTTTAGGTTTTACCCCAACAATGTTTTCATTAGTTTCGCTCACTCTCGAAATCAAGCATTTTACAGCAGGTTGGAGCAGCCTGTATCTCAGCACAGGAATAAGGTAGGGAAGAATTCTAAGGATCATTTTGACTGCCTCCAGAAGTTAGATCAGATGGCAAATTGGATTTGGTGCTAGGTCTTTCCCTTTAGGTTTTACCCCAACAATGTTTTCATTAGTTTCGCTCACTCTCGAAATCAAGCATTTTACAGCAGGTTGGAGCAGCCTGTATCTCAGCACAGGAATAAGGTAGGGAAGAATTCTAAGGATCATTTTGACTGCCTCCAGAAGTTAGATCAGATGGCAAATTGGATTTGGTGCTAGGTCTTTCCCTTTAGGTTTTACCCCAACAATGTTTTCATTAGTTTCGCTCACTCTCGAAATCAAGCATTTTACAGCAGGTTGGAGCAGCCTGTATCTCAGCACAGGAATAAGGTAGGGAAGAATTCTAAGGATCATTTTGACTGCCTCCAGAAGTTAGATCAGATGGCAAATTGGATTTGGTGCTAGGTCTTTCCCTTTAGGTTTTACCCCAACAATGTTTTCATTAGTTTCGCTCACTCTCGAAATCAAGCATTTTACAGCAGGTTGGAGCAGCCTGTATCTCAGCACAGGAATAAGGTAGGGAAGAATTCTAAGGATCATTTTGACTGCCTCCAGAAGTTAGATCAGATGGCAAATTGGATTTGGTGCTAGGTCTTTCCCTTTAGGTTTTACCCCAACAATGTTTTCATTAGTTTCGCTCACTCTCGAAATCAAGCATTTTACAGCAGGTTGGAGCAGCCTGTATCTCAGCACAGGAATAAGGTAGGGAAGAATTCTAAGGATCATTTTGACTGCCTCCAGAAGTTAGATCAGATGGCAAATTGGATTTGGTGCTAGGTCTTTCCCTTTAGGTTTTACCCCAACAATGTTTTCATTAGTTTCGCTCACTCTCGAAATCAAGCATTTTACAGCAGGTTGGAGCAGCCTGTATCTCAGCACAGGAATAAGGTAGGGAAGAATTCTAAGGATCATTTTGACTGCCTCCAGAAGTTAGATCAGATGGCAAATTGGATTTGGTGCTAGGTCTTTCCCTTTAGGTTTTACCCCAACAATGTTTTCATTAGTTTCGCTCACTCTCGAAATCAAGCATTTTACAGCAGGTTGGAGCAGCCTGTATCTCAGCACAGGAATAAGGTAGGGAAGAATTCTAAGGATCATTTTGACTGCCTCCAGAAGTTAGATCAGATGGCAAATTGGATTTGGTGCTAGGTCTTTCCCTTTAGGTTTTACCCCAACAATGTTTTCATTAGTTTCGCTCACTCTCGAAATCAAGCATTTTACAGCAGGTTGGAGCAGCCTTGTGGCCGGTTGACGTTGCCCCCTTAAGAAAGGGAATATGGTGGACGGAAGTTGGTAAACGGAAGGAATAGTCTAAACTAATTTCATTGGATGAGTGGGAGGAAGCACTTCTGAGCTGGGACTATACTGGACATTTCCAGCACTTCTCAGTCAGTCTTGCTTCCGCCTCTTCTTCAGGCAACAGCTTTCTGTCCTGGGCTTTCTGCCAAGGCTTCGGCCTTGAGGCCGATAAGATACCAGGCCTGTATACTAACTCCCTTCCAATTAACACGAACTGCTTCTAACTTTTTTTTCCTCTCTTTCTCTTTCTATCCCACTCTGGGGAAAGGGGGGGGAGAGAGGGGAGAGCGGAGGTGGGGAACCCCCCTCTCTGCCGAGAGGGGTTCACTCTCATTTCTGTGTTACTCTGTTGTATATCTTTGTATATATTGTAGATATTGTAAATTTGTAAATATTCCCCTGCATTCCCTACATCGCTTTGTAAATATAGCTCCACTGCTTTGCTAATTCAGCTTGCGAGTTTTTTTTTCCTTTCCCTTCAATTTTTTTTCCCTTTTACCTTACAAAGGGGGAAGGGAGGAGGCTTCTCAGCCTTGCCCTTCCACCCACCACATTTTTTTTATTGGCGTACCCAACGTGCGGCAGATAATTAGTTCAATTTATTATTTGATTGATTTAGTGTTTTCCAGCTGAATTAGCAAACATGAAGGTATTGTGGTTTGTGGAGCGATTGTTCTTTTCAATTTTTGGGGCTCTGATTTACAGGTATTGTTTGGGTTTGATTTTGGATTACCTGGGTAAATATTTGGTGCGGACAATTTATATGTGGGTTATGTATAAAGTTAAATTATGGTATGGAAAATGTATTAATTTATTATGGCCAGTGAGATACAGGAATGTTACCTCCACCACTCTCCCAATTGAGATAAAGAGTTTTAAGATTCCGCCTGAGGAGACAGTAACTTTAGGTGATGCCTGGGATCCAAAGGTGATTTATTTCATGTCTATAATTCTGCTGCTGGTGATAATTATCGTGTATCTCCTGATTTCTTTACGGCGAGAGAGAAAGGTGTCCAGGGCGTGTTTTGTTATTAAAACTAGATCAAAAAGAAAACGCCGTGGCTCTCGATCAGTCCCAGAGTCATCTAGTGATGAGGACTGTGGAGAACCGGTGTCAGTCAAAAAGAAGGCTAAAAAGTTAATTGGTAAGGCAGCTCTAAATGACTTTTCTGCTGATTCTGGCAAGCAGCCAAGGGCATCAGCTGGTATCAACATGGCACCTACTCCTTCTCCTACTCCTTCTCCTTCTTCTTCTTCTCCGTCGGCCATTAATGGAGCAACGTCACTTCCACCCACTCCCTCGGTGGGACCAGGAGTCACTGCCCCAGCAGCTGATTTATCTCAGGACCTGTCAGCTTCTATTAAGGTGGCTGTAAATTCAAACACAGCTCCAGTTAAGGTGGCTCCTTTAAAGACTAGAGCTGGAAAGGGCAAAGATGGAGAAGAAGAGGAGGAGACTGATCCTGGTGAGGGGCCCTCCGCTCTAAAAGATCCTGCTCAGGAGGAAGAGAAGGTTTGTTTTAAAGATCTAGCTAACCTAGTGAGATCAAAGCAGGATAGAGATGAAGCTAGGAAAGCAGCTGGCAAAGGTGGTTCTCAGCTTAAAGAGATCCTTAGGAGAATGACAGCAGGATTTTACGGGCAAAGAATTCAGGGAGATGAGGAGGAAGATGATATTACGGACTGTTCGTCACCACGGGAAGAATTGCGAAATGTCCGTAAAGATTTCACCAGGGCAGATAAGGAGCCAGTTCTAGCTTGGCTTAGTAGGTGTTATGATACAGGTGCTTCAGCTCTAACAGTTGGAGACAAGTCAGCAGCTCAGTTAGGAACTCTCTCAAGGGACAATGGAATAGATAGACATCTAGGCGAAGCTCTCGGTAAGGTTAATCTGTGGATACGCCTTTTAATAGCGGTTGCCCTGAGATACCCTTCCCGAGATGATCTTCCCTGGAATCCTAAACCCTGGACTACCATAGATGAGGGAATTAAGCGCTTGAGAGAATTTGCTGTTAGAGAGCTACTCTATGGTGAACATGAAACTCTGAATCCTGATGACATTCCTGTGGGTATTGGTCTTGCTAAAAAGATCATCAAACTTGCTCCTTCTAATTATGCAAACATTCTGGCAAGCAGAATTGTGTCAAGAAGTTATGGTGGAGCTTCTCCCACGGTTGGCCAATTCAGTGATCAAATGAGACAATTGGAGGATAGCATGACACGTGGTTCTTTGGTTTCGGCCATTAAAACTATGTCTGGTGATATTCAGAATTGCATAAGAGAGTTAAAAGATTCCATATCCCAATTGGCACAAAGGGATAATTTCAATTCTTCCTCCAGGTGGGTACAAGTTTCATCTGTGAGGAATACACGTCCTCCAAGGAGGTCATTCCAAAACAGGACATTCCAAAACAGGTCGTTCCAAAACAGACCACCAAGACAATCACGTAGAACTATTTGGATAACTCTGCGTGATCAGTTTGGTGAGAACATGAACCGCTGGGATGGCCAACCAACTTCTAATCTTTTCAGGAGACTGAGGGAATTGCAAAGTGGCAGAACCCAAGGTAGCAATACCAGAAGGGTAGCTGTTACTTCTACAGTTCCCCAGAACGACTCTTATGGTTCCAACAGTGGCTCCAGTTATAACATGCAAAGTTATAACCCTGCACAATATGTGCAATGTACATGTGCACATGTTCCCCATAACTAGGGGTGCCCTGCCTCCCGCCAGGGGGAGGAGAGGGATAACAGAGATAATAGAATTTATTGGGATGTGTACATCCAGTGGCCTGGCACTTCACAATTTCGGAAGTACAGGGCCTTGGTTGACACAGGAGCTCAGTGCACCATAATACCATCAAATTATCAGGGATCAGAGTCTATAACTATTCTGGGAGTCACTGGTGGATCTCAAGAGTTAAGTAAGGTAGAGGTTAATATAAGTTTAACTGGTAAACAATGGAGGAAGCATACAGTTGTGACCGGACCTGACGCACCTTGTATTTTGGGAATTGATTTTCTGAGAGAAGGGCGTTTCAAAGACCCTAGAGGTTACAAATGGGCTTTTGGAGTAGCTTCAATAGAAATTGATGGACAAAAATTGAAGCTGTCTGCCAGATCTGAACTTTCTGATGAATCTGCAGTTGTGGGACAACATAAGATACAGGACATTAAATTGCCGGTTGCTTCTCAGACTGTGCATCACAGACAATACAGAACCAACCGTGACTCTTTGTTGCCCATTCAGAATCTGATTCGTCAGTTGGAAAGTCAGAAAGTCGTCAGCAAAACTCATTCACCTTTCAACAGTCCAGTGTGGCCTGTGCGGAAGCAGAATGGAGACTGGCGTCTGACGGTAGACTACCGAGCCCTGAATGAAGTAACACCACCTATGAGTGCAGCAGTACCAGACATGATGGAGCTACAGTATGAGCTGGAATCCAAAGAGGCCAAATGCTATGCTACCATAGACATTGCTAATGCATTTTTCTCTATTCCCATAGCAGAGGAATGCAGGCCTCAGTTTGCTTTCACCTGGAGAGGAATCCAGTACACTTTCAACAGACTGCCAATGGGCTGGATCCACAGCTCAAGCATCTGTCATGCAGTGATCCACGATGCTCTGGAGAAAGGCGGTGCTCCAGAACACATCCAGTTCATCAATGATATCATCGTCTGGGGTAAAACTGCTGAGGAAGTCTTCGAGAAAGGTAACAAAATCATTGACATTCTTCTGGATGCAGGTTTTGCCATCAAGCGAGACAAGGTGAAAGGACCTACCACAGAGATTCAATTTCTGGGAGTGCGATGGCAGGATGGACGTCGACATATTCCAGTGGATGTGGTAAATAGAGTCTCTACCATGGCAAGTCCCACAAACAAGCAAGAGACCCTACGTTTCTTAGGGATAGTGGGATTTTGGAGACTGCACATTCCTGGATACAGTCAGATTGTGAAACCTCTGTATGATGTGACTCGAAAGAGAAACCATTTCCACTGGGGACCTGAACAACAAGCAGCCTTTGACCAGATAAAACAAGAGGTAATTCAAGCAATGGGTCTGGGACCTGTCCGAGATGGTCCAGACATTAAGAACATTTTGTACACGGCTGCAAGTGACAATGGTCCAACCTGGTGCTTGTGGCAAAAAGCTCCAGGTGAGACACGTGGACGACCTCTTGGTTTCTGGAGTCGAGGTTACAGAGGTTCAGAGGCTAACTATACTCCAACAGAGAAAGAAATCTTAGCTGCCTATGAAGGAGTAAAAGCATCTTCTGAAGTGATTGGAACTGAATCACAACTTCTCCTAGCTCCCAGATTACCAGTTTTGAATTGGATGTTCAAAGGCAAAGGATCCACACCACATCATGCCACAGACTCAACCTGGTCCAAGTGGATGGCTCTGATAACACAGAGAGCTCGAATGGGAAATCTTGAAAGACCTGGTCTAGTGGAGGTGATCTCAAGTTGGCCTGAAGGTATCAACTGTGCTAAACCTCCAGAGGAGAAAGTAACTCGTGCTGAGGAAGCTCCTCCTTACAATGACCTTTCTGATGATGAAAAGAAATATGCTCTGTTCACAGACGGTTCCTGTCGTCTTGTTGGAAACAAGCGAAGGTGGAAGTCTGCAGTGTGGAGTCCAACACGCCGAGTTGCAGAAGCGAAAGATGGAGAAGGAGAATCCAGTCAGTTCGCAGAGGTAAAAGCTGTCCAGCTAGCTCTCGACGTGGCTGAACGTGAGAGATGGCCAAAGCTTTATCTCTACACCGACTCATGGATGGTAGCCAATGCTCTATGGGGTTGGCTAAAGAACTGGAAGAAGAGTGGTTGGCAGAGAAAAGGAAAACCCATTTGGGCAGCCAACCTATGGCAGGACATTGCTGATCGAATCGAGAGAATTCCAGTGAAAGTGAGACACATCGATGCTCACATTCCTAAGAGCAAAGCTACTGAGGAACAGCAACACAACCATCAGGCAGATCTAGCTGCAAGAGTTTCTCAAGTAGACATGGACTCTAATCTTGATCTCGACTGGAAACACCGAGGTGAGATATTCTTAGCTCGGTGGGCTCACGATTCGTCAGGACATCAAGGCAGAGATGCAACATACCAATGGGCTCGTGACAGATCCATAGACATTTCCATGGATGCTATCACGCAAGTCATCCATGACTGTGACATTTGTGCGGCTATTAAGCAGGCAAAACGACTTAAGCCCTTGTGGTATGGTGACAGATGGTCTAAGTACAAGTATGGTGAGGCTTGGCAGATTGACTACATCACTCTACCACGTTCTCGTTCTGGTAAGCAGTATGTGCTTACTATGGTAGAGGCAAACACTGGATGGTTGGAGACTTATCCAGTTCCACATGCAACTGCACGCAACACCATTCTTGGTCTGGAGAGACAAATCCTGTGGAGACACGGAACTCCAGAGAGGATTGAGTCAGACAACGGAACTCATTTCAAGAACAACCTTGTAAAGAACTGGGCAAAAGAGCACGGTATTGAGTGGATATTCCACATTCCCTACTATGCACCAGCTGCAGGAAAGATTGAACGCTACAATGGTTTGTTGAAGACCACTCTCAAAGCCATGGGAGGTGGATCTTTGAAAAACTGGGAAAAACATTTAGCACAAGCAACCTGGCTGGTAAATAGTAGAGGTTCAGTGAACCGAGCTGGACCTGCACATTCAGATTTGCTACGGAAGGTAGAAGGTGATAGAGTTCCTGTTGTTAGAGAAAAGAATCTGTTAGGTAAAACTGTTTGGGTATTTTCACCCTCAGGAGAGGCTAAACCTGTCCGAGGGGTGGTTTCAGCTGAAGGTCCGGGTCACACTTATTGGGTAATGCAAGAGAATGGTGAAATTCAGTGTATTCCACAAAGAAATTTAACTTTAGCTGAAAGAGGTTAATTTCAAACTGTTGTATAGCTACATCGCGTCCAAAGGATCAACGAGGAGTCTACGGTGCACGAACCCTGAGATCCCTGAGAGCCCTGAGTCAACTGAGAGACCCTGAGAATCCCTGTTTCCCTTTTTCTTCGCTTCATCAGTGAAGAAATGAACTGTTTTCCATTTTTCTCATTTTCTGATTTTCTTGGACTTTTGAATCATCTACATCTGAGCATAGCCGGAATGGACTATGAACTTTACTCACGAACTGTAAATATCGTTTTGGATTGGATGGACAGTATGAACAGCCAATGAAATTGTTTAGAAGGGGTGGACTGTGGCCGGTTGACGTTGCCCCCTTAAGAAAGGGAATATGGTGGACGGAAGTTGGTAAACGGAAGGAATAGTCTAAACTAATTTCATTGGATGAGTGGGAGGAAGCACTTCTGAGCTGGGACTATACTGGACATTTCCAGCACTTCTCAGTCAGTCTTGCTTCCGCCTCTTCTTCAGGCAACAGCTTTCTGTCCTGGGCTTTCTGCCAAGGCTTCGGCCTTGAGGCCGATAAGATACCAGGCCTGTATACTAACTCCCTTCCAATTAACACGAACTGCTTCTAACTTTTTTTTCCTCTCTTTCTCTTTCTATCCCACTCTGGGGAAAGGGGGGGGAGAGAGGGGAGAGCGGAGGTGGGGAACCCCCCTCTCTGCCGAGAGGGGTTCACTCTCATTTCTGTGTTACTCTGTTGTATATCTTTGTATATATTGTAGATATTGTAAATTTGTAAATATTCCCCTGCATTCCCTACATCGCTTTGTAAATATAGCTCCACTGCTTTGCTAATTCAGCTTGCGAGTTTTTTTTTCCTTTCCCTTCAATTTTTTTTCCCTTTTACCTTACAAAGGGGGAAGGGAGGAGGCTTCTCAGCCTTGCCCTTCCACCCACCACAAGCCTGTATCTCAGCACAGGAATAAGGTAGGGAAGAATTCTAAGGATCATTTTGACTGCCTCCAGAAGTTAGATCAGATGGCAAATTGGATTTGGTGCTAGGTCTTTCCCTTTAGGTTTTACCCCAACAATGTTTTCATTAGTTTCGCTCACTCTCGAAATCAAGCATTTTACAGCAGGTTGGAGCAGCCTGTATCTCAGCACAGGAATAAGGTAGGGAAGAATTCTAAGGATCATTTTGACTGCCTCCAGAAGTTAGATCAGATGGCAAATTGGATTTGGTGCTAGGTCTTTCCCTTTAGGTTTTACCCCAACAATGTTTTCATTAGTTTCGCTCACTCTCGAAATCAAGCATTTTACAGCAGGTTGGAGCAGCCTGTATCTCAGCACAGGAATAAGGTAGGGAAGAATTCTAAGGATTATTTTGACTGCCTCCAGAAGTTAGATCAGATGGCAAATTGGATTTGGTGCTAGGTCTTTCCCTTTAGGTTTTACCCCAACAATGTTTTCATTAGTTTCGCTCACTCTCGAAATCAAGCATTTTACAGCAGGTTGGAGCAGCCTGTATCTCAGCACAGGAATAAGGTAGGGAAGAATTCTAAGGATCATTTTGACTGCCTCCAGAAGTTAGATCAGATGGCAAATTGGATTTGGTGCTAGGTCTTTCCCTTTAGGTTTTACCCCAACAATGTTTTCATTAGTTTCGCTCACTCTCGAAATCAAGCATTTTACAGCAGGTTGGAGCAGCCTGTATCTCAGCACAGGAATAAGGTAGGGAAGAATTCTAAGGATCATTTTGACTGCCTCCAGAAGTTAGATCAGATGGCAAATTGGATTTGGTGCTAGGTCTTTCCCTTTAGGTTTTACCCCAACAATGTTTTCATTAGTTTCGCTCACTCTCGAAATCAAGCATTTTACAGCAGGTTGGAGCAGCCTGTATCTCAGCACAGGAATAAGGTAGGGAAGAATTCTAAGGATCATTTTGACTGCCTCCAGAAGTTAGATCAGATGGCAAATTGGATTTGGTGCTAGGTCTTTCCCTTTAGGTTTTACCCCAACAATGTTTTCATTAGTTTCGCTCACTCTCGAAATCAAGCATTTTACAGCAGGTTGGAGCAGCCTGTATCTCAGCACAGGAATAAGGTAGGGAAGAATTCTAAGGATCATTTTGACTGCCTCCAGAAGTTAGATCAGATGGCAAATTGGATTTGGTGCTAGGTCTTTCCCTTTAGGTTTTACCCCAACAATGTTTTCATTAGTTTCGCTCACTCTCGAAATCAAGCATTTTACAGCAGGTTGGAGCAGCCTGTATCTCAGCACAGGAATAAGGTAGGGAAGAATTCTAAGGATCATTTTGACTGCCTCCAGAAGTTAGATCAGATGGCAAATTGGATTTGGTGCTAGGTCTTTCCCTTTAGGTTTTACCCCAACAATGTTTTCATTAGTTTCGCTCACTCTCGAAATCAAGCATTTTACAGCAGGTTGGAGCAGCCTGTATCTCAGCACAGGAATAAGGTAGGGAAGAATTCTAAGGATCATTTTGACTGCCTCCAGAAGTTAGATCAGATGGCAAATTGGATTTGGTGCTAGGTCTTTCCCTTTAGGTTTTACCCCAACAATGTTTTCATTAGTTTCGCTCACTCTCGAAATCAAGCATTTTACAGCAGGTTGGAGCAGCCTGTATCTCAGCACAGGAATAAGGTAGGGAAGAATTCTAAGGATCATTTTGACTGCCTCCAGAAGTTAGATCAGATGGCAAATTGGATTTGGTGCTAGGTCTTTCCCTTTAGGTTTTACCCCAACAATGTTTTCATTAGTTTCGCTCACTCTCGAAATCAAGCATTTTACAGCAGGTTGGAGCAGCCTGTATCTCAGCACAGGAATAAGGTAGGGAAGAATTCTAAGGATCATTTTGACTGCCTCCAGAAGTTAGATCAGATGGCAAATTGGATTTGGTGCTAGGTCTTTCCCTTTAGGTTTTACCCCAACAATGTTTTCATTAGTTTCGCTCACTCTCGAAATCAAGCATTTTACAGCAGGTTGGAGCAGCCTGTATCTCAGCACAGGAATAAGGTAGGGAAGAATTCTAAGGATCATTTTGACTGCCTCCAGAAGTTAGATCAGATGGCAAATTGGATTTGGTGCTAGGTCTTTCCCTTTAGGTTTTACCCCAACAATGTTTTCATTAGTTTCGCTCACTCTCGAAATCAAGCATTTTACAGCAGGTTGGAGCAGCCTGTATCTCAGCACAGGAATAAGGTAGGGAAGAATTCTAAGGATCATTTTGACTGCCTCCAGAAGTTAGATCAGATGGCAAATTGGATTTGGTGCTAGGTCTTTCCCTTTAGGTTTTACCCCAACAATGTTTTCATTAGTTTCGCTCACTCTCGAAATCAAGCATTTTACAGCAGGTTGGAGCAGCCTGTATCTCAGCACAGGAATAAGGTAGGGAAGAATTCTAAGGATCATTTTGACTGCCTCCAGAAGTTAGATCAGATGGCAAATTGGATTTGGTGCTAGGTCTTTCCCTTTAGGTTTTACCCCAACAATGTTTTCATTAGTTTCGCTCACTCTCGAAATCAAGCATTTTACAGCAGGTTGGAGCAGCCTGTATCTCAGCACAGGAATAAGGTAGGGAAGAATTCTAAGGATCATTTTGACTGCCTCCAGAAGTTAGATCAGATGGCAAATTGGATTTGGTGCTAGGTCTTTCCCTTTAGGTTTTACCCCAACAATGTTTTCATTAGTTTCGCTCCCTCTCGAAATCAAGCATTTTACAGCAGGTTGGAGCAGCCTGTATCTCAGCACAGGAATAAGGTAGGGAAGAATTCTAAGGATCATTTTGACTGCCTCCAGAAGTTAGATCAGATGGCAAATTGGATTTGGTGCTAGGTCTTTCCCTTTAGGTTTTACCCCAACAATGTTTTCATTAGTTTCGCTCACTCTCGAAATCAAGCATTTTACAGCAGGTTGGAGCAGCCTGTATCTCAGCACAGGAATAAGGTAGGGAAGAATTCTAAGGATCATTTTGACTGCCTCCAGAAGTTAGATCAGATGGCAAATTGGATTTGGTGCTAGGTCTTTCCCTTTAGGTTTTACCCCAACAATGTTTTCATTAGTTTCGCTCACTCTCGAAATCAAGCATTTTACAGCAGGTTGGAGCAGCCTGTATCTCAGCACAGGAATAAGGTAGGGAAGAATTCTAAGGATCATTTTGACTGCCTCCAGAAGTTAGATCAGATGGCAAATTGGATTTGGTGCTAGGTCTTTCCCTTTAGGTTTTACCCCAACAATGTTTTCATTAGTTTCGCTCACTCTCGAAATCAAGCATTTTACAGCAGGTTGGAGCAGCCTGTATCTCAGCACAGGAATAAGGTAGGGAAGAATTCTAAGGATCATTTTGACTGCCTCCAGAAGTTAGATCAGATGGCAAATTGGATTTGGTGCTAGGTCTTTCCCTTTAGGTTTTACCCCAACAATGTTTTCATTAGTTTCGCTCACTCTCGAAATCAAGCATTTTACAGCAGGTTGGAGCAGCCTGCATCTCAGCACAGGAATAAGGTAGGGAAGAATTCTAAGGATCATTTTGACTGCCTCCAGAAGTTAGATCAGATGGCAAATTGGATTTGGTGCTAGGTCTTTCCCTTTAGGTTTTACCCCAACAATGTTTTCATTAGTTTCGCTCACTCTCAAAATCAAGCATTTTACAGCAGGTTGGAGCAGCCTGTATCTCAGCACAGGAATAAGGTAGGGAAGAATTCTAAGGATCATTTTGACTGCCTCCAGAAGTTAGATCAGATGGCAAATTGGATTTGGTGCTAGGTCTTTCCCTTTAGGTTTTACCCCAACAATGTTTTCATTAGTTTCGCTCACTCTCGAAATCAAGCATTTTACAGCAGGTTGGAGCAGCCTGTATCTCAGCACAGGAATAAGGTAGGGAAGAATTCTAAGGATCATTTTGACTGCCTCCAGAAGTTAGATCAGATGGCAAATTGGATTTGGTGCTAGGTCTTTCCCTTTAGGTTTTACCCCAACAATGTTTTCATTAGTTTCGCTCACTCTCGAAATCAAGCATTTTACAGCAGGTTGGAGCAGCCTGTATCTCAGCACAGGAATAAGGTAGGGAAGAATTCTAAGGATCATTTTGACTGCCTCCAGAAGTTAGATCAGATGGCAAATTGGATTTGGTGCTAGGTCTTTCCCTTTAGGTTTTACCCCAACAATGTTTTCATTAGTTTCGCTCACTCTCGAAATCAAGCATTTTACAGCAGGTTGGAGCAGCCTGTATCTCAGCACAGGAATAAGGTAGGGAAGAATTCTAAGGATCATTTTGACTGCCTCCAGAAGTTAGATCAGATGGCAAATTGGATTTGGTGCTAGGTCTTTCCCTTTAGGTTTTACCCCAACAATGTTTTCATTAGTTTCGCTCACTCTCGAAATCAAGCATTTTACAGCAGGTTGGAGCAGCCTGTATCTCAGCACAGGAATAAGGTAGGGAAGAATTCAAAGGCTCATTTTGACTGCCTCCAGAAGTTAGATCAGATGGCAAATTGGATTTGGTGCTAGGTCTTTCCCTTTAGGTTTTACCCCAACAATGTTTTCATTAGTTTCGCTCACTCTCGAAATCAAGCATTTTACAGCAGGTTGGAGCAGCCTGTATCTCAGCACAGGAATAAGGTAGGGAAGAATTCAAATACTCATTTTGACTGCCTCCAGAAGTTAGATCAGATGGCAAATTGGATTTGGTGCTAGGTCTTTCCCTTTAGGTTTTACCCCAACAATGTTTTCATTAGTTTCGCTCACTCTCGAAATCAAGCATTTTACAGCAGGTTGGAGCAGCCTGTATCTCAGCACAGGAATAAGGTAGGGAAGAATTCTAAGGATCATTTTGACTGCCTCCAGAAGTTAGATCAGATGGCAAATTGGATTTGGTGCTAGGTCTTTCCCTTTAGGTTTTACCCCAACAATGTTTTCATTAGTTTCGCTCACTCTCGAAATCAAGCATTTTACAGCAGGTTTGAGCAGCCTGTATCTCAGCACAGGAATAAGGTAGGGAAGAATTCTAAGGATCATTTTGACTGCCTCCAGAAGTTAGATCAGATGGCAAATTGGATTTGGTGCTAGGTCTTTCCCTTTAGGTTTTACCCCAACAATGTTTTCATTAGTTTCGCTCACTCTCGAAATCAAGCATTTTACAGCAGGTTGGAGCAGCCTGTATCTCAGCACAGGAATAAGGTAGGGAAGAATTCTAAGGATCATTTTGACTGCCTCCAGAAGTTAGATCAGATGGCAAATTGGATTTGGTGCTAGGTCTTTCCCTTTAGGTTTTACCCCAACAATGTTTTCATTAGTTTCGCTCACTCTCGAAATCAAGCATTTTACAGCAGGTTGGAGCAGCCTGTATCTCAGCACAGGAATAAGGTAGGGAAGAATTCTAAGGATCATTTTGACTGCCTCCAGAAGTTAGATCAGATGGCAAATTGGATTTGGTGCTAGGTCTTTCCCTTTAGGTTTTACCCCAACAATGTTTTCATTAGTTTCGCTCACTCTCGAAATCAAGCATTTTACAGCAGGTTGGAGCAGCCTGTATCTCAGCACAGGAATAAGGTAGGGAAGAATTCTAAGGATCATTTTGACTGCCTCCAGAAGTTAGATCAGATGGCAAATTGGATTTGGTGCTAGGTCTTTCCCTTTAGGTTTTACCCCAACAATGTTTTCATTAGTTTCGCTCACTCTCGAAATCAAGCATTTTACAGCAGGTTGGAGCAGCCTGTATCTCAGCACAGGAATAAGGTAGGGAAGAATTCTAAGGATCATTTTGACTGCCTCCAGAAGTTAGATCAGATGGCAAATTGGATTTGGTGCTAGGTCTTTCCCTTTAGGTTTTACCCCAACAATGTTTTCATTAGTTTCGCTCACTCTCGAAATCAAGCATTTTACAGCAGGTTGGAGCAGCCTGTATCTCAGCACAGGAATAAGGTAGGGAAGAATTCAAAGGCTCATTTTGACTGCCTCCAGAAGTTAGATCAGATGGCAAATTGGATTTGGTGCTAGGTCTTTCCCTTTAGGTTTTACCCCAACAATGTTTTCATTAGTTTCGCTCACTCTCGAAATCAAGCATTTTACAGCAGGTTGGAGCAGCCTGTATCTCAGCACAGGAATAAGGTAGGGAAGAATTCAAATACTCATTTTGACTGCCTCCAGAAGTTAGATCAGATGGCAAATTGGATTTGGTGCTAGGTCTTTCCCTTTAGGTTTTACCCCAACAATGTTTTCATTAGTTTCGCTCACTCTCGAAATCAAGCATTTTACAGCAGGTTGGAGCAGCCTGTATCTCAGCACAGGAATAAGGTAGGGAAGAATTCTAAGGATCATTTTGACTGCCTCCAGAAGTTAGATCAGATGGCAAATTGGATTTGGTGCTAGGTCTTTCCCTTTAGGTTTTACCCCAACAATGTTTTCATTAGTTTCGCTCACTCTCGAAATCAAGCATTTTACAGCAGGTTTGAGCAGCCTGTATCTCAGCACAGGAATAAGGTAGGGAAGAATTCTAAGGATCATTTTGACTGCCTCCAGAAGTTAGATCAGATGGCAAATTGGATTTGGTGCTAGGTCTTTCCCTTTAGGTTTTACCCCAACAATGTTTTCATTAGTTTCGCTCACTCTCGAAATCAAGCATTTTACAGCAGGTTGGAGCAGCCTGTATCTCAGCACAGGAATAAGGTAGGGAAGAATTCTAAGGATCATTTTGACTGCCTCCAGAAGTTAGATCAGATGGCAAATTGGATTTGGTGCTAGGTCTTTCCCTTTAGGTTTTACCCCAACAATGTTTTCATTAGTTTCGCTCACTCTCGAAATCAAGCATTTTACAGCAGGTTGGAGCAGCCTGTATCTCAGCACAGGAATAAGGTAGGGAAGAATTCTAAGGATCATTTTGACTGCCTCCAGAAGTTAGATCAGATGGCAAATTGGATTTGGTGCTAGGTCTTTCCCTTTAGGTTTTACCCCAACAATGTTTTCATTAGTTTCGCTCACTCTCGAAATCAAGCATTTTACAGCAGGTTGGAGCAGCCTGTATCTCAGCACAGGAATAAGGTAGGGAAGAATTCTAAGGATCATTTTGACTGCCTCCAGAAGTTAGATCAGATGGCAAATTGGATTTGGTGCTAGGTCTTTCCCTTTAGGTTTTACCCCAACAATGTTTTCATTAGTTTCGCTCACTCTCGAAATCAAGCATTTTACAGCAGGTTGGAGCAGCCTGTATCTCAGCACAGGAATAAGGTAGGGAAGAATTCTAAGGATCATTTTGACTGCCTCCAGAAGTTAGATCAGATGGCAAATTGGATTTGGTGCTAGGTCTTTCCCTTTAGGTTTTACCCCAACAATGTTTTCATTAGTTTCGCTCACTCTCGAAATCAAGCATTTTACAGCAGGTTGGAGCAGCCTGTATCTCAGCACAGGAATAAGGTAGGGAAGAATTCAAATACTCATTTTGACTGCCTCCAGAAGTTAGATCAGATGGCAAATTGGATTTGGTGCTAGGTCTTTCTCTTTAGGTTTTACCCCAACAATGTTTTCATTAGTTTCGCTCACTCTCGAAATCAAGCATTTTACAGCAGGTTGGAGCAGCCTGTATCTCAGCACAGGAATAAGGTAGGGAAGAATTCTAAGGATCATTTTGACTGCCTCCAGAAGTTAGATCAGATGGCAAATTGGATTTGGTGCTAGGTCTTTCCCTTTAGGTTTTACCCCAACAATGTTTTCATTAGTTTCGCTCACTCTCGAAATCAAGCATTTTACAGCAGGTTGGAGCAGCCTGTATCTCAGCACAGGAATAAGGTAGGGAAGAATTCTAAGGATCATTTTGACTGCCTCCAGAAGTTAGATCAGATGGCAAATTGGATTTGGTGCTAGGTCTTTCCCTTTAGGTTTTACCCCAACAATGTTTTCATTAGTTTCGCTCACTCTCGAAATCAAGCATTTTACAGCAGGTTGGAGCAGCCTGTATCTCAGCACAGGAATAAGGTAGGGAAGAATTCTAAGGATCATTTTGACTGCCTCCAGAAGTTAGATCAGATGGCAAATTGGATTTGGTGCTAGGTCTTTCCCTTTAGGTTTTACCCCAACAATGTTTTCATTAGTTTCGCTCACTCTCGAAATCAAGCATTTTACAGCAGGTTGGAGCAGCCTGTATCTCAGCACAGGAATAAGGTAGGGAAGAATTCTAAGGATCATTTTGACTGCCTCCAGAAGTTAGATCAGATGGCAAATTGGATTTGGTGCTAGGTCTTTCCCTTTAGGTTTTACCCCAACAATGTTTTCATTAGTTTCGCTCACTCTCGAAATCAAGCATTTTACAGCAGGTTGGAGCAGCCTGTATCTCAGCACAGGAATAAGGTAGGGAAGAATTCTAAGGATCATTTTGACTGCCTCCAGAAGTTAGATCAGATGGCAAATTGGATTTGGTGCTAGGTCTTTCCCTTTAGGTTTTACCCCAACAATGTTTTCATTAGTTTCGCTCACTCTCGAAATCAAGCATTTTACAGCAGGTTGGAGCAGCCTGTATCTCAGCACAGGAATAAGGTAGGGAAGAATTCTAAGGATCATTTTGACTGCCTCCAGAAGTTAGATCAGATGGCAAATTGGATTTGGTGCTAGGTCTTTCCCTTTAGGTTTTACCCCAACAATGTTTTCATTAGTTTCGCTCACTCTCGAAATCAAGCATTTTACAGCAGGTTGGAGCAGCCTGTATCTCAGCACAGGAATAAGGTAGGGAAGAATTCTAAGGATCATTTTGACTGCCTCCAGAAGTTAGATCAGATGGCAAATTGGATTTGGTGCTAGGTCTTTCCCTTTAGGTTTTACCCCAACAATGTTTTCATTAGTTTCGCTCCCTCTCGAAATCAAGCATTTTACAGCAGGTTGGAGCAGCCTGTATCTCAGCACAGGAATAAGGTAGGGAAGAATTCTAAGGATCATTTTGACTGCCTCCAGAAGTTAGATCAGATGGCAAATTGGATTTGGTGCTAGGTCTTTCCCTTTAGGTTTTACCCCAACAATGTTTTCATTAGTTTCGCTCACTCTCGAAATCAAGCATTTTACAGCAGGTTGGAGCAGCCTGTATCTCAGCACAGGAATAAGGTAGGGAAGAATTCTAAGGATCATTTTGACTGCCTCCAGAAGTTAGATCAGATGGCAAATTGGATTTGGTGCTAGGTCTTTCCCTTTAGGTTTTACCCCAACAATGTTTTCATTAGTTTCGCTCACTCTCGAAATCAAGCATTTTACAGCAGGTTGGAGCAGCCTGTATCTCAGCACAGGAATAAGGTAGGGAAGAATTCTAAGGATCATTTTGACTGCCTCCAGAAGTTAGATCAGATGGCAAATTGGATTTGGTGCTAGGTCTTTCCCTTTAGGTTTTACCCCAACAATGTTTTCATTAGTTTCGCTCACTCTCGAAATCAAGCATTTTACAGCAGGTTGGAGCAGCCTGTATCTCAGCACAGGAATAAGGTAGGGAAGAATTCTAAGGATCATTTTGACTGCCTCCAGAAGTTAGATCAGATGGCAAATTGGATTTGGTGCTAGGTCTTTCCCTTTAGGTTTTACCCCAACAATGTTTTCATTAGTTTCGCTCACTCTCGAAATCAAGCATTTTACAGCAGGTTGGAGCAGCCTGCATCTCAGCACAGGAATAAGGTAGGGAAGAATTCTAAGGATCATTTTGACTGCCTCCAGAAGTTAGATCAGATGGCAAATTGGATTTGGTGCTAGGTCTTTCCCTTTAGGTTTTACCCCAACAATGTTTTCATTAGTTTCGCTCACTCTCGAAATCAAGCATTTTACAGCAGGTTGGAGCAGCCTGTATCTCAGCACAGGAATAAGGTAGGGAAGAATTCTAAGGATCATTTTGACTGCCTCCAGAAGTTAGATCAGATGGCAAATTGGATTTGGTGCTAGGTCTTTCCCTTTAGGTTTTACCCCAACAATGTTTTCATTAGTTTCGCTCACTCTCGAAATCAAGCATTTTACAGCAGGTTGGAGCAGCCTGCATCTCAGCACAGGAATAAGGTAGGGAAGAATTCAAATACTCATTTTGACTGCCTCCAGAAGTTAGATCAGATGGCAAATTGGATTTGGTGCTAGGTCTTTCCCTTTAGGTTTTACCCCAACAATGTTTTCATTAGTTTCGCTCACTCTCGAAATCAAGCATTTTACAGCAGGTTGGAGCAGCCTGTATCTCAGCACAGGAATAAGGTAGGGAAGAATTCAAATACTCATTTTGACTGCCTCCAGAAGTTAGATCAGATGGCAAATTGGATTTGGTGCTAGGTCTTTCTCTTTAGGTTTTACCCCAACAATGTTTTCATTAGTTTCGCTCACTCTCGAAATCAAGCATTTTACAGCAGGTTGGAGCAGCCTGTATCTCAGCACAGGAATAAGGTAGGGAAGAATTCTAAGGATCATTTTGACTGCCTCCAGAAGTTAGATCAGATGGCAAATTGGATTTGGTGCTAGGTCTTTCCCTTTAGGTTTTACCCCAACAATGTTTTCATTAGTTTCGCTCACTCTCGAAATCAAGCATTTTACAGCAGGTTGGAGCAGCCTGTATCTCAGCACAGGAATAAGGTAGGGAAGAATTCTAAGGATCATTTTGACTGCCTCCAGAAGTTAGATCAGATGGCAAATTGGATTTGGTGCTAGGTCTTTCCCTTTAGGTTTTACCCCAACAATGTTTTCATTAGTTTCGCTCACTCTCGAAATCAAGCATTTTACAGCAGGTTGGAGCAGCCTGTATCTCAGCACAGGAATAAGGTAGGGAAGAATTCTAAGGATCATTTTGACTGCCTCCAGAAGTTAGATCAGATGGCAAATTGGATTTGGTGCTAGGTCTTTCCCTTTAGGTTTTACCCCAACAATGTTTTCATTAGTTTCGCTCACTCTCGAAATCAAGCATTTTACAGCAGGTTGGAGCAGCCTGTATCTCAGCACAGGAATAAGGTAGGGAAGAATTCTAAGGATCATTTTGACTGCCTCCAGAAGTTAGATCAGATGGCAAATTGGATTTGGTGCTAGGTCTTTCCCTTTAGGTTTTACCCCAACAATGTTTTCATTAGTTTCGCTCACTCTCGAAATCAAGCATTTTACAGCAGGTTGGAGCAGCCTGTATCTCAGCACAGGAATAAGGTAGGGAAGAATTCTAAGGATCATTTTGACTGCCTCCAGAAGTTAGATCAGATGGCAAATTGGATTTGGTGCTAGGTCTTTCCCTTTAGGTTTTACCCCAACAATGTTTTCATTAGTTTCGCTCACTCTCGAAATCAAGCATTTTACAGCAGGTTGGAGCAGCCTGTATCTCAGCACAGGAATAAGGTAGGGAAGAATTCTAAGGATCATTTTGACTGCCTCCAGAAGTTAGATCAGATGGCAAATTGGATTTGGTGCTAGGTCTTTCCCTTTAGGTTTTACCCCAACAATGTTTTCATTAGTTTCGCTCACTCTCGAAATCAAGCATTTTACAGCAGGTTGGAGCAGCCTGTATCTCAGCACAGGAATAAGGTAGGGAAGAATTCTAAGGATCATTTTGACTGCCTCCAGAAGTTAGATCAGATGGCAAATTGGATTTGGTGCTAGGTCTTTCCCTTTAGGTTTTACCCCAACAATGTTTTCATTAGTTTCGCTCACTCTCGAAATCAAGCATTTTACAGCAGGTTGGAGCAGCCTGTATCTCAGCACAGGAATAAGGTAGGGAAGAATTCTAAGGATCATTTTGACTGCCTCCAGAAGTTAGATCAGATGGCAAATTGGATTTGGTGCTAGGTCTTTCCCTTTAGGTTTTACCCCAACAATGTTTTCATTAGTTTCGCTCACTCTCGAAATCAAGCATTTTACAGCAGGTTGGAGCAGCCTGTATCTCAGCACAGGAATAAGGTAGGGAAGAATTCTAAGGATCATTTTGACTGCCTCCAGAAGTTAGATCAGATGGCAAATTGGATTTGGTGCTAGGTCTTTCCCTTTAGGTTTTACCCCAACAATGTTTTCATTAGTTTCGCTCACTCTCGAAATCAAGCATTTTACAGCAGGTTGGAGCAGCCTGTATCTCAGCACAGGAATAAGGTAGGGAAGAATTCTAAGGATCATTTTGACTGCCTCCAGAAGTTAGATCAGATGGCAAATTGGATTTGGTGCTAGGTCTTTCCCTTTAGGTTTTACCCCAACAATGTTTTCATTAGTTTCGCTCACTCTCGAAATCAAGCATTTTACAGCAGGTTGGAGCAGCCTGTATCTCAGCACAGGAATAAGGTAGGGAAGAATTCTAAGGATCATTTTGACTGCCTCCAGAAGTTAGATCAGATGGCAAATTGGATTTGGTGCTAGGTCTTTCCCTTTAGGTTTTACCCCAACAATGTTTTCATTAGTTTCGCTCACTCTCGAAATCAAGCATTTTACAGCAGGTTGGAGCAGCCTGTATCTCAGCACAGGAATAAGGTAGGGAAGAATTCTAAGGATCATTTTGACTGCCTCCAGAAGTTAGATCAGATGGCAAATTGGATTTGGTGCTAGGTCTTTCCCTTTAGGTTTTACCCCAACAATGTTTTCATTAGTTTCGCTCACTCTCGAAATCAAGCATTTTACAGCAGGTTGGAGCAGCCTGTATCTCAGCACAGGAATAAGGTAGGGAAGAATTCTAAGGATCATTTTGACTGCCTCCAGAAGTTAGATCAGATGGCAAATTGGATTTGGTGCTAGGTCTTTCCCTTTAGGTTTTACCCCAACAATGTTTTCATTAGTTTCGCTCACTCTCGAAATCAAGCATTTTACAGCAGGTTGGAGCAGCCTGTATCTCAGCACAGGAATAAGGTAGGGAAGAATTCTAAGGATCATTTTGACTGCCTCCAGAAGTTAGATCAGATGGCAAATTGGATTTGGTGCTAGGTCTTTCCCTTTAGGTTTTACCCCAACAATGTTTTCATTAGTTTCGCTCACTCTCGAAATCAAGCATTTTACAGCAGGTTGGAGCAGCCTGTATCTCAGCACAGGAATAAGGTAGGGAAGAATTCTAAGGATCATTTTGACTGCCTCCAGAAGTTAGATCAGATGGCAAATTGGATTTGGTGCTAGGTCTTTCCCTTTAGGTTTTACCCCAACAATGTTTTCATTAGTTTCGCTCACTCTCGAAATCAAGCATTTTACAGCAGGTTGGAGCAGCCTGTATCTCAGCACAGGAATAAGGTAGGGAAGAATTCTAAGGATCATTTTGACTGCCTCCAGAAGTTAGATCAGATGGCAAATTGGATTT
Source organism: Melanerpes formicivorus (assembly GCF_026170545.1). Lineage (NCBI taxonomy): Eukaryota > Metazoa > Chordata > Aves > Piciformes > Picidae > Melanerpes > Melanerpes formicivorus. The sequence goes on along the minus strand of NW_027143438.1, from coordinate 2,404 downwards.
GGTGCTAGGTCTTTCCCTTTAGGTTTTACCCCAACAATGTTTTCATTAGTTTCGCTCACTCTCGAAATCAAGCATTTTACAGCAGGTTGGAGCAGCCTGTATCTCAGCACAGGAATAAGGTAGGGAAGAATTCTAAGGATCATTTTGACTGCCTCCAGAAGTTAGATCAGATGGCAAATTGGATTTGGTGCTAGGTCTTTCCCTTTAGGTTTTACCCCAACAATGTTTTCATTAGTTTCGCTCACTCTCGAAATCAAGCATTTTACAGCAGGTTGGAGCAGCCTGTATCTCAGCACAGGAATAAGGTAGGGAAGAATTCTAAGGATCATTTTGACTGCCTCCAGAAGTTAGATCAGATGGCAAATTGGATTTGGTGCTAGGTCTTTCCCTTTAGGTTTTACCCCAACAATGTTTTCATTAGTTTCGCTCACTCTCGAAATCAAGCATTTTACAGCAGGTTGGAGCAGCCTGTATCTCAGCACAGGAATAAGGTAGGGAAGAATTCTAAGGATCATTTTGACTGCCTCCAGAAGTTAGATCAGATGGCAAATTGGATTTGGTGCTAGGTCTTTCCCTTTAGGTTTTACCCCAACAATGTTTTCATTAGTTTCGCTCACTCTCGAAATCAAGCATTTTACAGCAGGTTGGAGCAGCCTGTATCTCAGCACAGGAATAAGGTAGGGAAGAATTCTAAGGATCATTTTGACTGCCTCCAGAAGTTAGATCAGATGGCAAATTGGATTTGGTGCTAGGTCTTTCCCTTTAGGTTTTACCCCAACAATGTTTTCATTAGTTTCGCTCACTCTCGAAATCAAGCATTTTACAGCAGGTTGGAGCAGCCTGTATCTCAGCACAGGAATAAGGTAGGGAAGAATTCTAAGGATCATTTTGACTGCCTCCAGAAGTTAGATCAGATGGCAAATTGGATTTGGTGCTAGGTCTTTCCCTTTAGGTTTTACCCCAACAATGTTTTCATTAGTTTCGCTCACTCTCGAAATCAAGCATTTTACAGCAGGTTGGAGCAGCCTGTATCTCAGCACAGGAATAAGGTAGGGAAGAATTCTAAGGATCATTTTGACTGCCTCCAGAAGTTAGATCAGATGGCAAATTGGATTTGGTGCTAGGTCTTTCCCTTTAGGTTTTACCCCAACAATGTTTTCATTAGTTTCGCTCACTCTCGAAATCAAGCATTTTACAGCAGGTTGGAGCAGCCTGTATCTCAGCACAGGAATAAGGTAGGGAAGAATTCTAAGGATCATTTTGACTGCCTCCAGAAGTTACATCAGATGGCAAATTGGATTTGGTGCTAGGTCTTTCCCTTTAGGTTTTACCCCAACAATGTTTTCATTAGTTTCGCTCACTCTCGAAATCAAGCATTTTACAGCAGGTTGGAGCAGCCTGTATCTCAGCACAGGAATAAGGTAGGGAAGAATTCTAAGGCTCATTTTGACTGCCTCCAGAAGTTAGATCAGATGGCAAATTGGATTTGGTGCTAGGTCTTTCCCTTTAGGTTTTACCCCAACAATGTTTTCATTAGTTTCGCTCACTCTCGAAATCAAGCATTTTACAGCAGGTTGGAGCAGCCTGTATCTCAGCACAGGAATAAGGTAGGGAAGAATTCTAAGGATCATTTTGACTGCCTCCAGAAGTTAGATCAGATGGCAAATTGGATTTGGTGCTAGGTCTTTCCCTTTAGGTTTTACCCCAACAATGTTTTCATTAGTTTCGCTCACTCTCGAAATCAAGCATTTTACAGCAGGTTGGAGCAGCCTGTATCTCAGCACAGGAATAAGGTAGGGAAGAATTCTAAGGATCATTTTGACTGCCTCCAGAAGTTAGATCAGATGGCAAATTGGATTTGGTGCTAGGTCTTTCCCTTTAGGTTTTACCCCAACAATGTTTTCATTAGTTTCGCTCACTCTCGAAATCAAGCATTTTACAGCAGGTTGGAGCAGCCTGTATCTCAGCACAGGAATAAGGTAGGGAAGAATTCTAAGGATCATTTTGACTGCCTCCAGAAGTTAGATCAGATGGCAAATTGGATTTGGTGCTAGGTCTTTCCCTTTAGGTTTTACCCCAACAATGTTTTCATTAGTTTCGCTCACTCTCGAAATCAAGCATTTTACAGCAGGTTGGAGCAGCCTGTATCTCAGCACAGGAATAAGGTAGGGAAGAATTCTAAGGATCATTTTGACTGCCTCCAGAAGTTAGATCAGATGGCAAATTGGATTTGGTGCTAGGTCTTTCCCTTTAGGTTTTACCCCAACAATGTTTTCATTAGTTTCGCTCACTCTCGAAATCAAGCATTTTACAGCAGGTTGGAGCAGCCTGTATCTCAGCACAGGAATAAGGTAGGGAAGAATTCTAAGGATCATTTTGACTGCCTCCAGAAGTTAGATCAGAT
>NW_027143437.1:0-60954 GCF_026170545.1 Melanerpes formicivorus | reverse complement strand
CCAGCCCGGCCCCCAGCCCAGCCCAGCCCCAGCCCAGCCCCAGCCCCAGCCCTGCCCCAGGCCCAGCCCAGACCCCAGCCCAGCCTCAGCCCCGGCCCCAGCCCTGCCCCAGCCCCAGCCCTAGCCCAGCCCTGCCCTTAGCCCAGTCCCAGCCTGGCCCCAGCACTGTCCACAGCCCCAGCCACAGCCACAGCCCAGCCCCAGCTCTGGACCCAGCCCCAGCCCCAGCCCCAGCCCACCCCCGGCCTCTGACCCGGCCCCAGCCCAGCCCCAGCCCCATCCATGCCCCCAGCCCAGCATCAGCTCCAGGCTAACCCCAACCCTGCCCCACCCCCAGCCCGATCCCCAGCTGCAGCCCAGCCCTAGCCCAGCCCTGCCCCAGCCCCTGCCCTGCCCCAGCCCCAGCCCTAGCCCAGCCCTGCCCTCAGCCCAACCCCACCCTGGACCCAGCCCCAGCCCTGCCCCGAACCAAGCCCCAGCCCAGCCCCAGCCCTGCCCCAACCCCAGCCCCAGACCCCAGCACAGCCCCAGCCTAGCCCGAGCCACCGCCCCAGCCCTGCCCCAGCACCGACCCCAGCCCAGCCCAAAGCCCAGCCCCAGCCCCGGCCCCAGCCCCCAGCCCTGCCCCAGCCGTGCCCCCAGCCCTGCCCCTGCCCGGCCCCAACCCCAGCCCTGTCCACAGCCCTGTCCCCAGCCCTGCCCCCATCCCTACCCCTGCCCAGCCCTGCCCCAGCCCAGCCCCCAGCCCAGGCACAGACCAGCCCCAGCCCTGCCCCCAGCCCCAGCCCCAGCCCTGCCCCAGCCATGGCCCAGCCCCCGCCCCAGCCCTGTCCCACCCAATCCCCTGCCCCAGCCCTGCCCCAATCCCTGCCCCAGCCCCCGCCCTGCCCCAGCCCCTGCCTAGCCCCGGCCCCAGCTCCGGCCCCAGTCCAGCCCTATCCATGCCCCAGCCCTGCCTCAGCCTTGGCCCCAGCTTAGCCCCAGCTCAGCCCCAGCTCAGCCCCAGCCCTGCACCATCCCTGCCTCAACCTGGGCCCCAGCCCAGCCCCCAGCCCCGGCCTCAGACCTGGCCCTAGCCCAGCCCCAGCCCTGGCCCCAGCCCTATCCCAGCCCTGGTTCCAACCCCAGCCCAAGCCCAGCTCCAGCTCAGCCCCAGCCCAGCCCCGGCCCCAGCCCTGCCCCAGCCCCACCTCAGCCCCAGTCCAGCCCCAGTGCTGCTCCCAGCCTAGCCCCAGCCTCATCCCCAGCCCTGCCCTCAGCCCAGCCCCTGCCCCAGCCCGGCCCCAGCCCTACCCCAGCTCCGGCCCTTGCCCCAGCCCCAGTCGTGCCCCATCTCAGCCCCCATCCCCAGCCCTGCCCCAGAACCCATCCCCAGCCCGGCCCCAGCCCTGCACCCAGCCCAGACTTGGCCCAGCAGTGCCCCAGCCCCAGCCCTGCCCCAAACCCAGCCCCAGCCTGGCCCCAGCCCTGCCCCAGCTTGGGCCCCAGCCCTGTCCCCAGCCCCATCCCCATCCCTGCCCCCAGCCCAGTCCCAGCCCTGCCCCAGCCTAGTCCCGGTCCCAGCCCAGCCCCAGCCCTGCCCTGGCCCAAGCCCCAGCCCCAACCCAGCCCCAGCCCCGGCCCCAACCTCAGTCCCAGCCCTACTCCCAGCCCCGGCCCCAGCCTTGGCCCCAGCCCTACCCCAGCACTGCCCCAGCAACCGGGCCCAGCCGTGCCCCAAGCCCAGCCCAGACCCCACCCCAGCCCCACCCTCAGCCCCAGCCCACCCCCAGCCCCAGCCCTGCCCCAGCCCAGCCACAGCCACAGCCCAGCCCCAGACTTGAACCCAGCCACAGCTGCAGCCCCTGCCCCAGCCCAGACCCGGCTCCAGCCCTGCCCCAGCCCCAGCCCTAGCCCTAGCCCAGCCCTACCCTCAGCCCCGGCCCCAGCCCCAGCCCCAGCCCTGCCCAAGACATAGTTCCAGCCCTGGCCCCAGCCCTGCCCCCAGCCCAGCCCCGGCCACTGCCCCCAGCCCTGCCCCCAGCCCGGCCCCAGCCCAAGGCCCAGGCTCCATCCCAGTTCTGCCCCAGCCCCAGCCCCAACCCAGCCCCATCCCTGGCCCCAACCTCAGTCCCAGCCCTGCTCCCAGCCTCGGCCCCAGCCCTGCCCCAGGCCCAGCCCAGACCCCAGCCCAGCCCCACCCTCAGCCCCAGCCCAGCTCCATCCCCATCCCTGGACCCAGCCCCAGCCCAGCCCCATCCCTGGACCCAGCCCCAGCCCCAGCCTCAGCCCTTCCCCAGCACTGCCCCAGCCCCAGCCTCGGCTCCAGCCCAGCCCCAGCCCCAGCCCAGCCTCAGTCCCTGCCCCAGCCCAGTCCTGGTCCCAGCCTAGCCCCAGCCCTGCCCCAGCCCAAGCCACAGCCCTAGCCCCATCACCATCCCTACCCCCAGACCAGCCCCAGCCAAGCCCCAGCCCTGCCCCAGCCCTGCCCCAGCCTCGGGCCCAGCCCTGTCCCAGCCCCAGCACTAGCCCAGCCCCACCCTCAGCCCAGCCCCAGCCTGGCCCCAGGCCTGTCCGCAGCCCCAGCCCCAGCCCCAGCCCCAGCCCTGCCCAGGCACAGCCCAGACCCCAGCCCAGCCCCATCCCAATCCCTGCCCCCAGCCCAGACCTCAGCCCAGCCCCATCCCAATACCTGCCCCCAGCCCAGCCCCAGCCCTGCCCTAGCCCAAGCCCCAGCCCCCAGCCCCAGCCCTGCCCCCAGCCCAGCCCAGCCCCATCCCAATCCCTGCCCCCAGCCCTGCCTCAGGCCCAGCCCTGCCCCAGCCCAGCCCCGGCCCCAACCCAGCCCCGGCCCCAGCCCCAGTCCCCTCCCTGCACCCAGCCCAGCCCCTGCCCTGCCCCAGCCCTACCCCAGCCCAGTCCCGGTCCCAGCCCAGCCCCAGCCCTGCCCTAACCCAAGCCCTAGCCCCAGCCCCAGCCCCATCCCTGCCCCCAGCCCAGCCCCAGCCCCAGCTGTACCGCAGCCCTGCCCCAGCCTCGGGCCCAGTCCTGTCCCAGCCGAGCCCCACCCTCAGCCCCAGCCCAGCCCCCGCCCTGCCCCAGCCCCAGTCGTGCCCCAGCCCCGGCCCCAGCCCCAGCCCCAGCCCTGCCCCCAGCCCAGCCCCAGACCAAAACCCAGCCTCCAGCCTAATTCTGCCCCAGCCCCGGCCCCAACCCAGACCCAGCCCTGCTCCCAGCCCTGGCCCCAGCTCCGGCTCCAGCCCTATCCAGCCCTGCCCCAGCCTCGGGCCCAGCCCTGTCCCAGGCCCAGCCCAGACCCCAGCCCAGCCTCAGCCCTGGCCCCAGCCCTGCCCCGGCCCCAACCCAGACCCAGCCCTGCTCCCAGCCCTGGCCCCAGCCCCGGCTCCAGCCCTATCCAGCCCTGCCCCAGCCTCGGGCCCAGCCCTGTCCCAGGCCCAGCCCAGACCCCAGCCCAGCCTCAGCCCTGGCCCCAGCCCTGCCCCTGCCCCAGCCCTAGCCCAGCCCCACCCTCAGCCCGGCCCCAGCCTGGCCCCAGCCCTGTCCACAGCCCCAGCCCCAGCCCCAGCCCCACCCTCTGTCCCAGCCTGGTCCCAGCCCTGCCCCAGCCCCAGCCCCAGCCCAGTCCCAGCCCTCCCCTAGCCCAAGCCCTGGCCCCAACCCTGCCCCCAGCCCAGCCCCAGCCCCAGTCCCAGCCCCACCCGTACCACAGCCCTGCCCCAGCCTCGTGCCCAGCCCTGCCCAGCCCCAGCCCAGCCTCCAGCCCCAGCCCAGCCCCCAGCCCAGGTGCAGACCTTCCACAGCCCAGCCCCAATCCAGCCCCAGCCCTGCCCCAGCCCAGCCCCCACCACAGCCCAGCCCCAGCCCTGGACCCCGCCCCAGCCCCAGCCCAGCCCCAGCCAGTTCTAGCTTGGCTTAGTAGGTGTTATGATACAGGTGCTCTGGCTCTAACAGTTGGAGACAAGTCAGCAGCTCAGTTAGGAACTCTCTCAAGGGATAATGGAATAGATAGACATCTAGGCAGGGCTCTCGGTAAGGTTAATCTGTGGATACGCCTTTTAATGGCAGTTGCCCTGAGATACCCTTCTCGAGATGATCTTCCATGGAATCCTAAACCCTGGACTACCATAGATGAGGGAATTAAGCGCTTGGGAGAATTTGCTGTTAGAGAGCTACTCTATGGTGAACATGAAACTCTGAATCCTGATGACATTCCTGTGGGTATTGGTCTTGCTAAAAAGATCATCAAACTTGCTCCTTCTAATTATGCAAACATTCTGGCAAGCAGAATTGTGTCAAGAAATTATGGTGGAGCTTCTCCTACGGTTGGCCAATTCAGTGATCAAATGAGACAATTGGAGGATAGCATGACACGTGGTTCTTTGGTTTCGGCCATTAAAACGATGTCTGGTGATATTCAGAATTGCATAAGAGAGTTAAAAGATGAATTTAGAAATTCCATATCCCAATTGGCACAAAGGGATAATTTCAATTCTCCCTCCAGGTGGGTACAAGTTTCATCTGTGAGGAATACACGTCCTCCAAGGAGGTCATTCCAAAACAGGTCATTCCAAAACAGGTCGTTCCAAAACAGACCACCAAGGCAATCACGTAGAACTATTTGGATAACTCTGCGTGATCAGTTTGGTGAGAACATGAACCGCTGGGATGGCCAACCAACTTCTAATCTTTTCAGGAGACTGAGGGAATTGCAAAGTGGCAGAACTCAAGGTAGCAATACCAGAAGGGTAGCTGTTACTTCCACAGTTCCCCAGAACAACTCTAGTGGCTCCAACAGTGGCTCCAGTTATAACATGCAAAGTTAGAACACTGCACACTGTGCGCAATGCACATGTGCGCATGTTCCCCATAACTAGGGGTGCCCTGCCTCCCGCCAGGGGGAGGAGAGGGATAACAGAGATAACAGAATCTATTGGGATGTGTACATCCAGTGGCCTGGCACTTCACAATTTCGGAAGTACAGGGCCTTGGTTGACACAGGAGCTCAGTGCACCATAATGCCATCAAATTATCAGGGATCAGAGTCTAGAACTATACTGGGAGTCACTGGTGGATCTCAAGAGTTAAGTAAGGTAGAGGTTAATAGAAGTTTAACTGGTAAACAATGGAGGAAGCATACAGTTGTGACCGGACCTGACGCACCTTGTATTTTGGGAATTGATTTTCGAGAGAAGGGCGTTTCAAAGACCCTAGAGGTTACAAATGGGCTTTTGGAGTAGCTTCAGTAGAAATTGATGGACAAAAATTGAAGCTATCTGCTAGACCTGAGCTTTCTGATGAATCTGCAGTTGTGGGACAACACAAGATACAGGACATTAAATTGCCGGTTGCTTCTCAGACTGTGCATCACAGACAATACAGAACCAATCGTGACTCTTTGTTGCCCATTCAGAATCTGATTCGTCAGTTGGAGAGTCAGAAAGTTGTCAGCAAAACTCATTCACCTTTCAACAGTCCAGTGTGGCCTGTGCGGAAGCAGAATGGAGACTGGCGTCTGACGGTAGACTACCGAGCCCTAAACGAAGTGACACCACCTATGAGTGCAGCAGTACCAGACATGATGGAGCTACAGTATGAGCTGGAATCCAAAGTGGCCAAATGGTATGCTACCATAGACATTGCTAATGCATTTTTCTCTAGTCCCATAGCAGAGGAATGCAGGCCTCAGTTTGCTTTCACCTGGAGAGGAATCCAGTACACTTTCAACAGACTGCCAATGGGCTGGATCCACAGCTCAAGCATCTGTCATGCAGTGATCCACAATGCTCTGGAGAAAGGCGGTGCTCCAGAACACATCCAGTTCATCGATGATATCATCGTCTGGGGTAAAACTGCTGAGGAAGTCTTCGAGAAAGGTAACAAAATCATTGACATTCTTCTGAATGCAGGTTTTGCCATCAAGTGAGACAAGGTGAAAGGACCTACCACAAAGATTCAGTTTCTGGGAGTGCGGTGGCAGGATGGACGCCGACACATTCCAGTGGATGTGGTAAATAGAGTCTCTACCATGGCAAATCCCACCAACAAGCAAGAGACTCTACGTTTCTTGGGGATAGTGGGATTTTGGAGACTGCACATTCCTGGATACAGTCAGATTGTGAAACCTCTGTATGATGTGACTCGAAAGAGAAACCATTTCCACTGGGGACCTGAACAACAAGCAGCCCTTGACCAGATAAAGCAAGAGGTAGTTCAAGCAATGGGTCTGGGACCTGTCCGAGATGGTCCAGACATTAAGAACATTTTGTACAAGGCTGCAAGTGACAATGGTCCAACTTGGTGCTTGTGGCAAAAAGCTCCAGGTGAGACACGTGGACGACCTCTTGGTTTCTGGAGTCGAGGTTACAGAGGTTCAGAGGCTAATTATACTCCAACAGAAAAAGAGATTCTAGCTGCCTATGAAGGAGTAAAAGCATCTTCTGAAGTAATTGGAACCGAATCACAACTTCACTTAGCCCCCACATTACCAGTTTTGAATTGGATGTTCAAAGGCAAAGGCTCCACACCACATCATGCCACAGACTCAACCTGGTCTAAGTGGATGGCTCTGATAACACAGAGAGCTCGAATGGGAAATCTTGAAAGGCCTGGTCTAGTGGAGGTGATCTCAAGTTGGCCTGAAGGTATCAACTGTGCTAAACCTCCAGAGGAGAAAGTAACTCGTGCTGAGGAAGCTCCTCCTTACAATGACCTTTCTGATGATGAAAAGAAATATGCTCTGTTCACAGACAGTTCCTGTTGTCTTGTTGGAAACAAGCGAAGGTGGAAGTCTGCAGTGTGGAGTCCAACACACCGAGTTGCAGAGGCGAAAGATGGAGAAGGAGAATCCAGTCAGTTCGCAGAGGTAAAAGCTGTCCAGCTAGCTCTCGACGTGGCTGAACGTGAGAGATGGCCAAAGCTTTATCTCTACACCGACTCATGGATGGTAGCTAATGCTCTGTGGGGTTGGCTAAAGAACTGGAAGAAGAGTGGTTGGCAGAGGGAAGGAAAACCCATTTGGGCAGCCGACCTGTGGCAGGACATTGCTGATTGAATCGAGAGAATTCCAGTGAAAGTGAGACACATCGATGCTCACATTCCTAAGAGCAAAGCTACTGAGGAACAGCAACACAACCATCAGGCAGATCTAGCTGCAAGAGTTTCTCAAGTAGACATGGACTCTAATCTTGATCTCGACTGGAAACACCGAGGTGAGATATTCTTAGCTCGGTGGGCTCATGATTTGTCAGGACATCAAGGCAGAGATGCAACATACCAATGGGCTCGTGACAGATCCATAGACATTTCCATGGATGCTATCACACAAGTCATCCATGACTGTGACATTTGTGCTGCTATTAAGCAGGCAAAACGACTTAAGCCCTTGTGGTATGGTGACAGATGGTCCAAGTACAAGTATGGTGAAGCTTGGCAGATTGACTACATCACTCTACCACGTTCTCGTTCTGGTAAGCAGTACGTGCTTACTATGGTAGAGGCAAACACTGGATGGTTGGAAACTTATCCAGTTCCACATGCAACTGCACGCAACACCATTCTCGGTCTGGAGAGACAGATCCTGTGGAGACATGGAACTCCAGAGAGGATCGAGTCAGACAACGGAACTCATTTCAAGAACAACCTTGTAAAGAGCTGGGCAAAAGAGCACGGTAGTGAGTGGATATTCCACATTCCCTACTATGCACCAGCTTCAGGGAAGATTGAACACTACAACGGTTTGTTGAAGACCACTCTTAAAGCCATGGGGGGTGGATCTTTGAAAAACTGGGAAAAACATTTAGCACAAGCAACCTGGCTGGTAAATAGTAGAGGTTCAGTGAACCGAGCTGGACCTGCACATTCAGATTTGCTACGGAAAGTGGAAGGTGATAGAGTTCCTGTTGTTAGAGAAAAGAATCTGTTAGGTAAAACTGTTTGGGTATTTTCACCCTCAGGAGAGGCTAAACCTGTCTGAGGGGTGGTTTCAGCTGAAGGTCCGGGTCACACTTATTGGGTAATGCAAGAGAATGGTGAAATTCAGTGTATTCCACAAAGAAATTTAACTTTAGCTGAAAGAGGTTAATTTCAAATTATTGTATAGCTACATCGCGTCCAAAGGAAGAATCAACAAGGAAATCTACGGTGCACGAACCCTGAGATCCCTGAGAGCCCTGAGTCAACTAAGAGACCCTGAGATTCCCTGTTTCCCTTTTCTTCGCTTCGTCGGTGAAGAAATGAACTGTTTTCCATTTTTCTCATTTTCTGATTTTCTTGGACTTTTGAATCATCTACATCTGAGCATAGCCAGAATGGACTATGAAATTTACTCACAAACTGTAAATGTCGTTGTGGATTGGATGGACAGTGTGAACGGCCAATAAAATTGTTTAGAAGGGGTGGACTGTGACTGGTTGACGTTGTCCCCTTAAGAAAGGGAATATGGTGGACGGAAGTTGGTAAACGGAAAGAATAATCTAAACTATTTAATTGGTGAAGTGGGAGGAAGCACCTTCTGAACTGGGACAGCAGGAAGGTATACTGGGCTTTCCAGCACTTTTCTGCAGTCTTGCTTCCGCCTCTTCTTCAGGCAGCAGCTTTCTGTGCTGGGCTTTCTGCCAAGGCTTCGGCCTTCAAACTGACAAACCTGATAAGGCCTGTATTAACTGCTTCCAATTAACACAAAACTGCTTTTAACTTCTCTCTTTCTCTTTCTCTCTCTTTTCTAACCTGCTCTGGGGAAGAGGGGGAGAGAGGGGGAGAGCGGAGGTGGGGAACCCCCTCAGCAAGGGGGGGGGAACTCTCACTTCTGTGTTACTCTGTTGTATATCTTTGTATATATTGTAAATATTGTAAAATTGTATATATTCCCCTGCATACCCTACACTGCTTTGTAAATATACAGCTCCACTGCTTTGCTAATTCAGCTTGTGAGTTTTTTTTTCCTTTCCCTTCAATTTTTCTTTCCCCTTACTTACAGGGGGAAGGGAAGAGGCTTCTTGGCCTTACCCTTCCAACCCACCACACCCAGCCACACCCTCAGACCCAGCCCAGCCCCAGCCCCAGCCACAGCCCCAGCCACAGCCCAGCCCCAGCCCTGGACCCAGCCCAAGCCCTGGACCCAGCCCAGCCCCAGCCCTGCCCCAGCCCCAGCCCCAGCCCCAGCCCTATCCCAGCCCCAATTCCAACCCCGGCCCAAGCCCAGCCCCAGCTCAGCCCCAGCCCAGCCCCAGCCCCAGCCACAGCCCAGCCCCAGCCCTGGACCCAGCCCCAGCCCCAGACCCAGCCCCAGCCCAGCCCCAGCCCTGGACCCAGCCCCAGCCCAGCCCCAGCCCTGCCCCAGCCCCGGCCCCAGCCCCGGCCCCAGCCCTATCCCAGCCCCAATTCCAACCCCGGCCCAAGCCCAGCCCCAGCTCAGCCCCAGCCCAGCCCCGGCCCCAGCCCCGGCCCCAACCTCAGTCCCAGCCCTGCTCCCAGCCCCAGCCCCAGCCTCGGCCCCAGCCCTACCCCAGCACTGCCCCAGCAATGAGGCCCAGCCCTGCCCCAGGCCCAGCCCAGCCCCCACCCCAGCCCCACCCTCAGCCCCAGCCCAGCCCCAGCCCCAGCCCTGCCACAGCCCAGCCCCAGCCACAGCCCAGCACCAGACCTGGACCCAGCCCCAGCCGCAGGCCCGGCCCAGCCCAAGGCCCAGCCCTGCCCCAGCCCCAGCCCTAGCCTAGCCCTACTCTCAGCCCCAGGCCACAGCCCCAGCCCCAGCCCTGCCCAAGGCTTGGTTCCAGACTCGGCCCCAGCCCTGCCCCCAACCCAGCCCCGGCCCCTGCCCCCAGCCCTGCCCCCAGCCTGGCCCCAGCCTAGGGCCCAGCCTCCAGCCTAGTTCTGCCCCATCCCAGCCCCAGCCCTGCCCCAGCCCAGCCCCAGCCTCGGGCCCAGCCATGCCCCAGCCCCAGCCCAGCCTCCAGCCCCAGCCCAGCCCCCAGCCCAGGTGCAGACCTTCCACAGCCCAGCCCCAATCCAGCCCCAGCCCAGCTCCAGTCCAGCCCTGCTCCAGCCCTGCCACAGCCCTGCCCCAGCCCCAGCCCCACCCTGCCCCAGCCTTGCCCCAGCGCCAGCCCTGCCCCAGCCCAGCCCCACCCTCAGCCCCAGCCCAGCCCCGGCCCCAGCACTGCCCTCAGCCCAGTCCCAGCCCGGCCCCAGCCTAAGGCCCAGCCCCAGCCCCAGCCCAGCCCCAGCCCTGGACCCAGCCCCAGCCCCGGCCCCAGCCCTATCCCAGCCCCAATTCCAACCCCAGCCCAGCCCCAGCCCCAGCCCAGCCCCAGACAGCCCCAGCCCTGGACCCAGCCCCAGCCCCGGACCCAGCCCCAGCCCCAGCCCCAGCCCCCGCCACAGCCCAGCCCCAGCCCTGGACCCAGCCCCAGCCCCAGACCAGCCCCAGCCCCAGCCCCGGCCCCATCCCAGCCCCAGCCCCAGGCTAGCCCCAGCCGTGCCCCACCCCTGGCCCCATCCCCGGCCCCATCCCCGGCCCCTGCCCTAGCCCCAGTCCTGCCCCCTCCCAGGCCCCATCCCCAGCCCTGCCCCAGCCCTGCCCTCAGCCCAGCCCCAGCCCCAGCCCGGCCATAGCCCTGCCCCAGCCCCGGCCCCAACCCTGTCCCCAGCCCAGCCCCAGCCCTGCACCAGTCCCAGCCACAGCCGCAGCCCCAGCCCATCCTCAGCCCAGCCCCACTCCCAGCACTAGTCCTAGCCCTGCCCCGGCCCCAGCCCTGTCCCCAGCTCCAGCCACAGCCCAGCCCCAGCCCTGTGCCAGTCCCCGCCCCAGCCTCATCCCCAGCCCTGCCCCAGCCCAGCCACAGCCACAGCCCCAGCCCCAGCCCCAGCCCCAGCCCTGCCCCAGCCCAGCCCTTGCCACAGCCCAGCCTCAGCCCTGGACCCCGCCCCAGCCTCAGCCCAGCCACAGCCCAGCCACAGCCACAGCCCAGCCCCATCCCTGGACCCAGACCCAGCCCCAGCCCCAGCCCCAGCCCAGCCCCACCCCTGCCCCAGTCCCCGCCCCAGCCCAGTCCTGGTTCCAGCCCAGCACCAGCCCTGCCCCAGCCCAAGCCCCAGCCCCAGCCCCAGCCCCAGACCAAGCCCCAGCCCAACCCAGTCCCATCCCCATCCCTGCCCCCAGCCCAGCCCCACCGCCAGCCCAGCCCCAGCCCTGCTCCCAGCCCAGCCCCAGCCCCAGCCCGGCCCCAGCCATGCCCCAACCCCAGCCCCAGCCCTGTCCCCAGCCCAGCCCCAGCCCTGCACCAGTCCCAGCCACAGCCCCGGCCCCAGCCACAGCCCAGCCCCCGCCCCATTCCTGCCACCAGCCCAGCCCCAGCCCCGGCCCCAGCCCTCTCCCCAGCTCCAGCCACAGCCCAGCCCCAGCCCAGCCCCAGCCCCGTCACCAGCCTCATCCCCAGCCCTGCCCCAGCCCCAGCCCATCCTCCAGCCCAACCCTGCCCCAGCCCTCAGCCTAGCCCCAGATCAGCCCCAGGCGAGCCCCAGCCCCAGCCCCGGCTCCAGCCCCCAGCCCTGCCCCAGCCCAGCCCCCAGCCCAGGCGCAGACCAGCCCAAGCCCGGCCCCCAGCCCCAGCCCTGGCCACAGCCCAACCCCAATCCAGCCCCAGCCCTGCCCCAGCCCCAGCCCCAGCCCTATCCCAGCCCCAATTCGAACCCCGGCCCAAGCCCAGCCCCAGCTCAGCCCCAGCACAGCCCTGGCCCCAGCCCTGCCGCCAGCCCAGCCCCAGCCTAGTCCCCAGCCCTGGCCCCAGCCTGGCCCCAGCCTAAGGTGCAGCCTCCAGCCTAGTTCTGCCCCAGCCCCGGCCCCAACCTCAGTCCCAGCCCTGCTCCCAGCCCCAGCCCCAGCCCCAGCCCCAGCCCTACCCCAGCCCTGCCCCAGGCCCAGCCCAGACCCCAGCCGAGCCCCACCCTCGGCCCCAGCCCCAGCCCTGCCCCAGCCCCACCCCAGCCCAATCCCGGTCCCACCCCAGCCCCAGACCCAACCCCAGCCCTACGGCAGCCCTGTCCCAGCCTCGGGCCCAGCCCTGCCCCAGCCTAGCCCCAACCTCAGCCCCAGCCCAGACGCAGCCCCGCCCCAGCCCTGCCGCAGCCCCAGTCCTGCCCCAGCCCCGGCCACGGCCCCAGCCCCGGCTCTGCCCCCAGCCCAGCCCCAGCCCAAGGCCCAGCCTCCATCCTAGTCCTGCCCCAGCCCCGCCCCAACCTCAGTCCCAGCCCTGCTCCCAGCCCCGGCCCCAGCCCCGGCTCCAGCCCTATCCCAGCCCTGTCCCTGCCTCGGGCCCTGCCCTATCCCAGGCCCAGCCCAGCCTCAGCCCCGGCCCCAGCCCTGCCCCAGCCCCAGCCCTAGCCCAGCCCTGCCCTCAGCCCAGTCCCACCTTGGCCCCAGCACTGTCTGCAGCCCCAGCCCCAGCCCCACCCTCGGCCCTAGCCCAGCCCCAGCCGCAGCGCAGCCCCAGCGCAGCCCCAGCCCCAGCCCAGCCCCAGCCCCAGCCCCAGCCCTGCCCCAACCCAGCCCCAGCCATAGCCCAGCCCCAGCTCAACCCCAGCCTAGCCCCAGCCCCAACCTCAGTCCCAGCCCTGCTCCCAGCCCCAACGCCAGCCTCAGCCCCAGCCCTAACCCAGCCCTGCCCCAGCAACCGGGCCCAGACCCCAGCCCAGCCCCACCCTCAGCCCCAGCACAGCCCTGGCCCCAGCCCTGCCGCCAGCCCAGCCCCAGCCTAGTCCCCAGCCCTGGCCCCAGCCTGGCCCCAGCCTAAGGTGCAGCCTCCAGCCTAGTTCTGCCCCAGCCCCGGCCCCAACCTCAGTCCCAGCCCTGCTCCCAGCCCCAGCCCCAGCCCCAGCCCCAGCCCTACCCCAGCCCTGCCCCAGGCCCAGCCCAGACCCCAGCCGAGCCCCACCCTCGGCCCCAGCCCCAGCCCTGCCCCAGCCCCACCCCAGCCCAATCCCGGTCCCACCCCAGACCCAGACCCAACCCCAGCCCTACGGCAGCCCTGTCCCCACCCTCGGCCCTAGCCCAGCCCCAGCCGCAGCGCAGCCCCAGCGCAGCCCCAGCCCCAGCCCAGCCCCAGCCCCAGCCCCAGCCCTGCCCCAACCCAGCCCCAGCCATAGCCCAGCCCCAGCTCAACCCCAGCCTAGCCCCAGCCCCAACCTCAGTCCCAGCCCTGCTCCCAGCCCCAACGCCAGCCTCAGCCCCAGCCCTAACCCAGCCCTGCCCCAGCAACCGGGCCCAGACCCCAGCCCAGCCCCACCCTCAGCCCCAGCCCAGCCCCGGCCCCAGCCCTGCCCCAGCCCCAGCCCTAGCCCAGCCCTGCCCTCAGCCCAGTCCCAGCCTGGCCCCAGCACTGTCCGCAGCCCCAGCCCCAGCCCCAGCCCTGCCCAAGATTTGGTTCCAGGCCCGGCCCCAGCCCTGCCCCCAGCCCAGCCCCAGATCAGCCCCAGGCGAGCCCCAGGCCTGCCCCAGCGCCGGTCCTAGCCCTGCCCGAGCCCCAGCCCCAGCCCCGGCCGCAGCCCTGCCCCAGCCCCACTCCTGCCCTAGCCCCAGCCCCAGCCCCAGCCCCGGCTCCAGCCCTGCCCTAGCCCCAGTCCTGCCCCAGCCCAAGCCCGGGCTCCAGCCCTAGCCCAGCCCAGACCCAGCCCTGGACCCAGCCCAACCCTCGGCCCCGGCCCCAGCCCCAGCCCCAGCCCAGCCCCGGCCCCAGCCCCAGCCCGGGCCCCATCCCTGGCCCAGCCCCCAACCCAGCCTCAGCCCCATCCCTGCCCTAGCCCCAGCCCCAACCTTGGCCCCAGCCCAGCCTCAGCCACAGCCCTACCCCAGCCCCGGCCGCAGCCCTGTCCACAGCCCAGCCCCAGCCCTGCCCCAGTCCCAGCCCCAGCCCCGGCCCCAGCGCAGCCCTAACCTAGCCCTGCCCCCAGCCCCGGCTCCAGCCCCAGACCCAGTTCCTTCCCCAGACCCCAGCCCAGCCCCAGCTCCGCCCCAGCCCCCACACCAACCCTACACCAGCCCTTCCTCTAGCCCCAGCCCTGGCCCCAGCTCCAGCCCCAATCCAGCCCCAGCCCTGTCCCAGCCCCAGCCCCAGCCCTATCCCAGCCCCAATTCCAACCCCGGCCGAAGCCCAGCCCCAGCTCAACCCCAGCCTAGCCCCAGCCCCAACCTCAGTCCCAGCCCTGCTCCCAGCCCCAACGCCAGCCTCAGCCCCAGCCCTAACCCAGCCCTGCCCCAGCAACCGGGCCCAGACCCCAGCCCAGCCCCACCCTCAGCCCCAGCCCAGCCCTGGCCCCAGCCCTGCCCCAGCCCTGCCCCAGCCCAGCTCCTGCCCTAGCCCAGCCCCAGCCCTGGACCCAGCCTCAGCCCCAGCCCCACCCCCGGCCCAAGCCCCGGCCCCAGCCCAGCTCCAGTCCCAGCCTAGCCCCAGCCCTGCCCTAACCCCGGCCCCATCCCCGGTCCCAGCCCAGCCCTAGCCCAGCCCTGATCCAGCCCCAGCGCTATCCCAGCCCTGCCCTCAGCCCAGTCCCAGGCCTGGACCCAGCCTCACCCCTGCCCCGAGCCCTGCCCCAGCCCTGCCCTCAGCCCAGACCCAGACCCAGCCCGGCCCCAGCCCTGTCCCCAGCCCAGCCCCAGCCCTGCCCCAGTCCCAGCCACAGCTCTGACCTCAGCCCCCTGTACAGCCCCAGACCTGCCCCAGCCCCAGCCCAGCCTCCAGCTTCAGCCCAGCCCCCAGCCCAGGTGCAGACCGTCCACAGCCCAGCCCCAATCCAGCCCCAGCCCAGCTCCAGCCCAGCCCTGCCCCAGCCCTGCCCCAGCCCCGGCCCTACCCTGCCCCAGCCTTGCCCCAGCGCCAGCCCAGCCCCCAGCCCCGGCCCCAGCCCTGCCCCAGCCCTGCCCCAGAGCCAGCCCAGCCCCCAGCCCCAGCCCCAGCCCCGGCCCCAGTCTGTCCCCAGGTCCCAGCACAGCTGTAGCCCTGCCCCCAGCCCCGGCTCCAGCCCCAGACCCAGTTCCTTCCCCAGACCCCAGCCCAGCCACAGCTCTGCCCCAGCCCCCACACCAACCCTACACCAGCCCTTCCTCTAGCCCCAGCCCTGGCCCCAGCTCCAGCCCCAATCCAGCCCCAGCCCTGTCCCAGCCCCGGCCCCAGCCCTATCCCAGCCCCAATTCCAACCCCGGCCGAAGCCCAGCCCCAGCTCAACCCCAGCCTAGCCCCAGCCCCAACCTCAGTCCCAGCCCTGCTCCCAGCCCCAACGCCAGCCTCAGCCCCAGCCCTAACCCAGCCCTGCCCCAGCAACCGGGCCCAGACCCCAGCCCAGCCCCACCCTCAGCCCCAGCCCAGCCCCGGCCCCAGCCCTGCCCCAGCCCCAGCCCTAGCCCAGCCCTGCTCTCAGCCCAGTCCCAGCCTGGCCCCAGCACTGTCCGCAGCCCCAGCCCCAGCCCCAGCCCTGCCCAAGATTTGGTTCCAGGCCCGGCCCCAGCCCTGCCCCCAGCCCAGCCCCAGATCAGCCCCAGGCGAGCCCCAGGCCTGCCCCAGCGCCGGTCCTAGCCCTGCCCGAGCCCCAGCCCCAGCCCCGGCCGCAGCCCTGCCCCAGCCCCACTCCTGCCCTAGCCCCAGCCCCAGCCCCAGCCCCGGCTCCAGCCCTGCCCTAGCCCCAGTCCTGCCCCAGCCCAAGCCCGGGCTCCAGCCCTAGCCCAGCCCAGACCCAGCCTTGGACCCAGCCCAACCCTCGGCCCCGGCCCCAGCCCCAGCCCCAGCCCAGCCCCGGCCCCAGCCCCAGCCCGGGCCCCATCCCTGGCCCAGCCCCCAACCCAGCCTCAGCCCCATCCCTGCCCTAGCCCCAGCCCCAACCTTGGCCCCAGCCCAGCCTCAGCCACAGCCCTACCCCAGCTCCGGCCGCAGCCCTGTCCACAGCCCAGCCCCAGCCCTGCCCCAGTCCCAGCCCCAGCCCCGGCCCCAGCGCAGCCCTAACCTAGCCCTGCCCCAGCCCCAGGCCTAGCCCAGCCCTACCCCCAGCCCCGGCCCCAGCCCTATCCCAGCCCTGCCCCAGAGCCAGCCCAGCCCCCAGCCCCAGCCCCAGCCCCGGCCCCAGTCTGTCCCCAGGTCCCAGCACAGCTGTAGCCCTGCCCCCAGCCCCGGCTCCAGCCCCAGACCCAGTTCCTTCCCCAGACCCCAGCCCAGCCCCAGCTCTGCCCCAGCCCCCACACCAACCCTACACCAGCCCTTCCTCTAGCCCCAGCCCTGGCCCCAGCTCCAGCCCCAATCCAGCCCCAGCCCTGTCCCAGCCACAGCCCCAGCCCTATCCCAGCCCCAGCCCCAGCCCTATCCCAGCCCCAATTCCAACCCCGGCCGAAGCCCAGCCCCAGCTCAACCCCAGCCTAGCCCCAGCCCCAACCTCAGTCCCAGCCCTGCTCCCAGCCCCAACGCCAGCCTCAGCCCCAGCCCTAACCCAGCCCTGCCCCAGCAACCGGGCCCAGACCCCAGCCCAGCCCCACCCTCAGCCCCAGCCCAGCCCCGGCCCCAGCCCTGCCCCAGACCCAGCCTTAGCCCAGCCCTGCCCTCAGCCCAGTCCCAGCCTGGCCCCAGCCCTGCCCTAGCCCAGCCCCAGCCACAGCCCAGCCCCAGCCCCAGCCCTGCACCCAGCCCCAGACCCTTCTCTAGTAGACTCTTCTCTACTTCCTTGGTTAGTTTGTTTACCATTTCCCATTGTGCTTTTGTTATTTCAATTCCTCTTCCTTCAAAATCTTATGTCTCTTACTTTTCCTTTTACTAATCCTTTTAATTATTCCTGATATTTCCCAACTAAAATTTCTCTAGTCTTTATTTCCCACTTATGCCAATCCCTTTCAATAATTTTCCATGGGGATTTAAATCCTTTTTCTCACCACAGAATAGGTTTTCTGTATTTACCAGCCCAAACTGCCTATTTTCAAATTCAGCATTCAGGACAAAATATTTTTTTGATTGATGCTTTTGACCCCAGATTATCATAACAGTTATTGTGATCGATGTTCGACTTCATGGGAAATGCTGTTTCCTCTTAGTCTTGATTCTTCTGCACATTAGTGAAGGAATAGTTGTTAAAATTAATACCTATTTACTACAAACCTTAACTTATGCTAATACCAAAAAATCCTTAAAACCTTAAAAAACTATGTTGAAATTAATCCATCAAATCAGTGTCTATAGGGTTGGCCTTGCCCTTGCTTGGCAAGTCCTGAGCCCTCTGCAACAATTCGGCTACCGTCCATCTAGGATCTGCTGATGTAATAAGCTGCTGCGTCTGCTGGTTCCCATTCTGCATTAAACACTGCCTTAAAATTGCCTCTCGGATACCTTCTCCTACGCTTGCTGCTCTAAGTGCGGCAAGCAACTTATCTACAAATTCACCAAGAGGTTCCTGTCTACCTTGCTTAGTTCCCATATAGTGAGGATTTGCATTTCCATCCTTCTGCTTTTCAAAAGCTCTCCTTACTATCTGGGCTGATGCTTGCAAAACAGGCGGCTGTAAAAGTGCCTGTAACTCTGGTCTCTCATACTGTCCCGTTCCACACAACTGATCTACTGTTACACCAAATAATGGATCGTTTTGCTGTCTTTGTAGTCCAGCTGCTTGTCTAGCTAGGTGTTCCCACTCATTCAAAAATGTCATAAATTGAGATGCTGTTAGGATCAGCTTCATAACATCATAAGAATCTCTAGGTAACATATTATAGTTCATATAAATAAAATCAATCATCTGTCTAGCTGGTTCAGATTGAATCCCAAACTGACTCTCAGTCTGTCTTAATTGAGATAACAATGTCCATGGCAATTGAGTTACATCAGCCTTAACAACATTTTGCTCCCCAGGGACCTGTGTATACATTACTGGAAAAGCTTGATGTGAAGCAGCCAGCCGGCTAAACCCTTCCTGACTTCCTTCGGCATTTAAGTGTTCTGCAACCTTTTGCCAATACTCTGCGTGCTTTCTTGCATGATCTTTAACACCACCTCCAGGACCTACCGCCCTGTTTGTCTCCTCTCCCTCACCTACTTTCTTCTCCTCTACAATTTGCTCAGCTGAAAGAGACGGGGAAGGCTCCTCACCAGAGTCCTGTGTTACAGATTGTAATTCGACTCTGCCACCTAGCCCTTTTACACACGCAGCCTTCTCCTTTCTTAAATAATCCTGAACCTCTTCTGACAAAGGCAACCCAGAATGTGTAACACTTGCTCCATTTGGGTCCATATGATCTAATCGTACCCTGGCTTGATAAGCTGCCACTTGCTCCGCACGATGCTGATCCAATGCTGTCATAACCATCTTCCACCATTTTCCACACTCCTTTGCTCGTTTTTCATCATCTAACCCATGCAGCCACAAGTCTTGTCCAAACTTTTTCCACTGCAATCTTTCAAATACCTCATTTGGATCCTTAAAATATCCTAACTCTCCTGCATAGCTTAACAGCGGCACCAACTCCTTTTCAAAATTTAACTTACACTGTCGCTTTTCTAAAAAGCATTTAAATAAATCATACGCTGCCTGCCTATCCATGTCCGTATTTAAACGTTAATACCTGTGCGCACAGTCCTTGTTTAAGCAGTTCCCAGCTCTACAGCGTCTTCGGCTTCAAGGCTGTCTTCCCTTTTCTTGCAGCCTCCTGTACTGCTATCCCGGGCCGGCCTTCTTCTTGCCTCCGGCTTACTGTGAATCTCCCAAGTCCCGAAGAACTTCTTAGACCCTAACCTTTGTCTTCATTAGGGTCCCGTGTTCAAGCGCCACTTACTGCAAGAAGGGGCCGCTTTAACAACCAATGTGATCAGCGGAATCCAACTTTATTGAGTATCAGACACATCTTATATACAGTTTGCTATAATTATGCCCACTTGACAACATACTATTGGTTGCTCTCTAAAAGGTTACATCATTGTTTTCACAACTCCGTAGAATTCTTCTATCCGGCCTAATTGCTCTCTTCCCCAGATCTCGCCTCCTCCTTATCTTGCTTGCCTCCCTTCTCAGGGGCAGCAGGACTTAGTATACCAAGCAATCAGCACTTTCTCACATCTCTTACAGCGCCACTATATTATCAACAGAGAATTCTTCAAGGCCTGAATTGCACAGGCGTTCCTGGGACCCAAGGACCCTCTTGTTCAAAACAATCCTCAACACCAACCCTGCCCCAGCCCAAGCCCCAGCCCCAGCCACAGCCCCATCCCGGCCCCCAGCCCAGCCCAGCCCAGCACCATCCCCATCCCTGACCCCAACCACAGCCCCAGCCCTTCCCCAGCCCCAGCCCCAGCCTCAGCCCCAGCCCAGCCCTAGCCCAGCCCTGCCCTCAGCCCAGCCCCAGCCCAGCCCAGCCCCAGCCCCAGTCCTGCCCCAGCCCAGCCCCCAGCCCCAGCCCTGCCCCAGCCCTGTCCTCAGCCCAGCCCCAGCCCCAGCCCGACCCCAGCCCTGCCCCAGCCCCGGCCCCAGCCCCAGCCCAGCCCCAGCCCTGCACCAGCTCCGGCCCTAGCCCTGTCCCCAGCCCCGTCCCCAGCCCCGTCCCCTACCCCAGCCCTGGCTTCTACCCAGCCCCGGCCCCAGCCCTTCCCCAGCCCTGCCCCAGTCCCAGCCTCAGCCCCGGCCCCAGCCCCGGCCCCTGCCCAGCCCTAACCTAGACTTGCCCCAGCCCCAGCCCTAGCCCAGCCCTGCCCTCAGCCCAGCCCCAGCCCCAGCCCAGCCACAGGCCCAGCCCTGCCCCAGCCCAGCCCCAGCCACAGCCCAGCCACAGCCCTGGACCCAGCCCCAGCCCCAGCCCCACCCTCGGCCCCAGCCCAGCCCCAGCCACAGCCCAGCCCCAGCCCTGGACCCAGCCCTGCCCCAGCCCAGCCCCAGCCACAGCCCAGCCCCTGCCCTGGACCCAGCTCCAGCCCCAGCCCAGCCCTAGCCCAGCCCTGACCCAGCCTCCGCCCTGCTCCAGCTCCAGACCTAGCCCAGCCCTGCCCCAGCCCTGCCCCAGCCCCGGCCCCAGCCCCAGCCCAGCCCCAGCCCTGGCCCTAGCCCTGTCCCCAGCCCCGTCCCCTACCCCAGCCCTGGCTTCTACCCAGCCCCGGCCCCAGCCCCAGCCCCAGCCCTGCCCCAGTCCCAGCCTCAGCCCCGGCCCCAGCCCCGGCCCCTGCCCAGCCCTGCCCTCAGCCCAGCCCTGCCCCAGCCCAGCCCCACCCCCAGCCCTAGCCCTGTCCCCAGCCCCGGCCTGTGCCCCTGCCCCCAGCCCAGCCACAGCCCTGTCCGCAGCCCCAGCCCCAATCCCACCCCAAGCCCCGGCCCCTGCCCAGCCCTAGCCCAGCCCTGCCCCAGCCCGGCCCCAGCCCTGCCCCAGCTCCGGCCCTAGCCCCACCCCAGCCCAAGCCCCAGACACAGCCACAGCCCCATCCCGGCCCCTGCCCAGCCCAGCCCAGCCCCGCCCAGCCCCATCCCCATCCCTGACCCCAACCCCATCCCCAGCCCAGCCCCAGCCCTTCCCCAGCCCCAGCCCCAGCCTCGGCCCTAGCCCAGCCCTAGCCCAGTCCTGCTCCAGCCCAGCCCCCCAGCCCCAGCCCTAGCCCCTCCCTCGGCCCCAGCCCAGCTCCAGCCCCAGGCCCGGCCCCTGCCCAGCCCTAACCTAGCCCTGCCCCAGCCCAGTCCCCAGCCCCAGCCCTGCCCCAGCCCTGCCCTCAACCCAGCGCCAGCCCCAGCCCGACCCCAGCCCTGCCCCAGCCCCGGCCCCAGCCCTGCCCCAGCTTCAGTCCCAGCCCCAGCCCCGGCCCCAGCCCTGCTCCAGCCAGCCCCAGCCCAAGGCCCAGCCTCAAGCCTAGTCCTGCCCCAGCCCTGGCCCCAATCCAGCCCCAGCCCAGCCCCAGCCCTTCCCCAGCCCCAGCCCCAGCCTCGGCCCTAGCCTAGCCCTAGCCCAGCCCTGTCCGCAGCCCAGCCCCAGCCCAGCCCCCAGCCCTGCCCTCACCCCAGCCCCAGCCCCAGCCCGACCCCAGCCCTTCCCCAGCCCCGGCCCCAGCCCCAGCCCAGCCCCAGCCCTGGCCCTAGCCCTGTCCCCAGCCCCATCCCCTACCCCAGCCCTGGCTTCTACCCAGCCCCGGCCCCAGCCCAGCCCCAGCCCCAGCCCTAGCCCTGTCCCCAGCCCCGGCCTGTGCCCCTGCCCCCAGCCCAGCCACAGCCCTGTCCGCAGCCCCAGCCCCAATCCCACCCCAAGCCCCGGCCCCAGCCCAGCCCTAGCCCAGCCCTGCCCCAGCCCAGCCTCAGCCCTGCCCCAGCTCCGGCCCTAGCCCTGTCCCCAGCCCAGGCCCCTTCCCCAGCCCAAGCCCCAGCCCCAGCCACAGCCCCATCCCGGCCCCCAGCCCAGCTCCAGCCCTAGCCCAGCCCCAGCCCTGGACCCAGCCTCAGCCCCAGCCCCACCCCCGGCCCAAGCCCCGGCCCCAGCCCAGCTCCAGTCCCAGCCTAGCCCCAGCCCTGCCCTAACCCCGGCCCCATCCCCGGTCCCAGCCCAGCCCTAGCCCAGCCCTGATCCAGCCCCAGCGCTATCCCAGCCCTGCCCTCAGCCCAGTCCCAGGCCTGGACCCAGCCTCACCCCTGCCCCGAGCCCTGCCCCAGCCCTGCCCTCAGCCCAGACCCAGACCCAGCCCGGCCCCAGCCCTGTCCCCAGCCCAGCCCCAGCCCTGCCCCAGTCCCAGCCACAGCTCTGACCTCAGCCCCCTGTACAGCCCCAGACCTGCCCCAGCCCCAGCCCAGCCTCCAGCTTCAGCCCAGCCCCCAGCCCAGGTGCAGACCTTCCACAGCCCAGCCCCAATCCAGCCCCAGCCCAGCTCCAGCCCAGCCCTGCCCCAGCCCTGCCCCAGCCCCGGCCCTAGCCCCAGCCCCAGCCTTGCCCCAGCGCCAGCCCAGCCCCCAGCCCCGGCCCCAGCCCTGCCCCAGCCCTGCCCCAGAGCCAGCCCCGGCCCCAGTCTGTCCCCAGGTCCCAGCACAGCCGTAGCCCTGCCCCCAGCCCCGGCCCCAGTCTGTCCCCAGGTCCCAGCACAGCCGTAGCCCTGCCCCCAGCCCCGGCTCCAGCCCCAGACCCAGTTCCTTCCCCAGACCCCAGCCCAGCCCCAGCTCTGCCCCAGCCCCCACACCAACCCTACACCAGCCCTTCCTCTAGCCCCAGCCCCAGCCCTGGCCCCAGCTCCAGCCCCAATCCAGCCCCAGCCCTGTCCCAGCCCCGGCCCCAGCCCTATCCCAGCCCCAATTCCAACCCCGGCCGAAGCCCAGCCCCAGCTCAACCCCAGCCTAGCCCCAGCCCCAACCTCAGTCCCAGCCCTGCTCCCAGCCCCAACGCCAGCCTCAGCCCCAGCCCTAACCCAGCCCTGCCCCAGCAACCGGGCCCAGACCCCAGCCCAGCCCCACCCTCAGCCCCAGCCCAGCCCCGGCCCCAGCCCTGCCCCAGCCCCTGCCCTAGCCCAGCCCTGCCCTCAGCCCAGTCCCAGCCTGGCCCCAGCACTGTCCGCAGCCCCAGCCCCAGCCCCAGCCCTGCCCAAGATTTGGTTCCAGGCCCGGCCCCAGCCCTGCCCCCAGCCCAGCCCCAGATCAGCCCCAGGCGAGCCCCAGGCCTGCCCCAGCGCCGGTCCTAGCCCTGCCCGAGCCCCAGCCCCAGCCCCGGCCGCAGCCCTGCCCCAGCCCCACTCCTGCCCTAGCCCCAGCCCCAGCCCCAGCCCCGGCTCCAGCCCTGCCCTAGCCCCAGTCCTGCCCCAGCCCAAGCCCGGGCTCCAGCCCTAGCCCAGCCCAGACCCAGCCCTGGACCCAGCCCAACCCTCGGCCCCGGCCCCAGCCCCAGCCCCAGCCCAGCCCCGGCCCCAGCCCCAGCCCGGGCCCCATCCCTGGCCCAGCCCCCAACCCAGCCTCAGCCCCATCCCTGCCCTAGCCCCAGCCCCAACCTTGGCCCCAGCCCAGCCTCAGCCACAGCCCTACCCCAGCTCCGGCCGCAGCCCTGTCCACAGCCCAGCCCCAGCCCTGCCCCAGTCCCAGCCCCAGCCCCGGCCCCAGCGCAGCCCTAACCTAGCCCTGCCCCAGCCCCAGGCCTAGCCCAGCCCTACCCCCAGCCCCGGCCCCAGCCCTATCCCAGCCCTGCCCCAGAGCCAGCCCAGCCCCCAGCCCCAGCCCCAGCCCCGGCCCCAGTCTGTCCCCAGGTCCCAGCACAGCTGTAGCCCTGCCCCCAGCCCCGGCTCCAGCCCCAGACCCAGTTCCTTCCCCAGACCCCAGCCCAGCCCCAGCTCTGCCCCAGCCCCCACACCAACCCTACACCAGCCCTTCCTCTAGCCCCAGCCCTGGCCCCAGCTCCAGCCCCAATCCAGCCCCAGCCCTGTCCCAGCCCCAGCCCCAGCCCTATCCCAGCCCCAGCCCCAGCCCTATCCCAGCCCCAATTCCAACCCCGGCCGAAGCCCAGCCCCAGCTCAACCCCAGCCTAGCCCCAGCCCCAACCTCAGTCCCAGCCCTGCTCCCAGCCCCAACACCAGCCTCAGCCCCAGCCCTAACCCAGCCCTGCCCCAGCAACCGGGCCCAGACCCCAGCCCAGCCCCGGCCCCAGCCCTGCCCCAGCCCCAGCCTTAGCCCAGCCCTGCCCTCAGCCCAGTCCCAGCCTGGCCCCAGCCCTGCCCTAGCCCAGCCCCAGCCACAGCCCAGCCCCAGCCCCAGCCCTGCACCCAGCCCCAGACCCTTCTCTAGTAGACTCTTCTCTACTTCCTTGGTTAGTTTGTTTACCATTTCCCATTGTGCTTTTGTTATTTCAATTCCTCTTCCTTCAAAATCTTATGTCTCTTACTTTTCCTTTTACTAATCCTTTTAATTATTCCTGATATTTCCCAACGAAAATTTCTCTAGTCTTTATTTCCCACTTATGCCAATCCCTTTCAATAATTTTCCATGGGGATTTAAATCCTTTTTCTCACCACAGAATAGGTTTTCTGTATTTACCAGCCCAAACTGCCTATTTTCTAATTCAGCATTCAGGACAAAATATTTTTTTGATTGATGCTTTTGACCCCAGATTATCATAACAGTTATTGTGATCGATGTTCGACTTCATGGGAAATGCTGTTTCCTCTTAGTCTTGATTCTTCTGCACATTAGTGAAGGAATAGTTGTTAAAATTAATACCTATTTACTACAAACCTTAACTTATGCTAATACCAAAAAATCCTTAAAACCTTAAAAAACTATGTTGAAATTAATCCATCAAATCAGTGTCTATAGGGTTGGCCTTGCCCTTGCTTGGCAAGTCCTGAGCCCTCTGCAACAATTCGGCTACCGTCCATCTAGGATCTGCTGATGTAATAAGCTGCTGCGTCTGCTGGTTCCCATTCTGCATTAAACACTGCCTTAAAATTGCCTCTCGGATACCTTCTCCTACGCTTGCTGCTCTAAGTGCGGCAAGCAACTTATCTACAAATTCACCAAGAGGTTCCTGTCTACCTTGCTTAGTTCCCATATAGTGAGGATTTGCATTTCCATCCTTCTGCTTTTCAAAAGCTCTCCTTACTATCTGGGCTGATGCTTGCAAAACAGGCGGCTGTAAAAGTGCCTGTAACTCTGGTCTCTCATACTGTCCCGTTCCACACAACTGATCTACTGTTACACCAAATAATGGATCGTTTTGCTGTCTTTGTACTCCAGCTGCTTGTCTAGCTAGGTGTTCCCACTCATTCAAAAATGTCATAAATTGAGATGCTGTTAGGATCAGCTTCATAACATCATAAGAATCTCTAGGTAACATATTATAGTTCATATAAATAAAATCAATCATCTGTCTAGCTGGTTCAGATTGAATCCCAAACTGACTCTCAGTCTGTCTTAATTGAGATAACAATTTCCATGGCAATTGAGTTACATCAGCCTGAACAACATTTTGCTCCCCAGGGACCTGTGTATACATTACTGGAAAAGCTTGATGTGAAGCAGCCAGCCGGCTAAACCCTTCCTGACTTCCTTCGGCATTTAAGCGTTCTGCAACCTTTTGCCAATACTCTGCGTGCTTTCTTGCATGATCTTTAACACCACCTCCAGGACCTACCGCCCTGTTTGTCTCCTCTCCCTCACCTACTTTCTTCTCCTCTACAATTTGCTCAGCTGAAAGAGACGGGGAAGGCTCCTCACCAGAGTCCTGTGTTACAGATTGTAATTCGACTCTGCCACCTAGCCCTTTTACACACGCAGCCTTCTCCTTTCTTAAATAATCCTGAACCTCTTCTGACAAAGGCAACCCAGAATGTGTAACACTTGCTCCATTTGGGTCCATATGATCTAATCGTACCCTGGCTTGATAAGCTGCCACTTGCTCCGCACGATGCTGATCCAATGCTGTCATAACCATCTTCCACCATTTTCCACACTCCTTTGCTCGTTTTTCATCATCTAACCCATGCAGCCACAAGTCTTGTCCAAACTTTTTCCACTGCAATCTTTCAAATACCTCATTTGGATCCTTAAAATATCCTAACTCTCCTGCATAGCTTAACAGCGGCACCAACTCCTTTTCAAAATTTAACTTACACTGTCGCTTTTCTAAAAAGCATTTAAATAAATCATACGCTGCCTGCCTATCCATGTCCGTATTTAAACGTTAATACCTGTGCGCACAGTCCTTGTTTAAGCAGTTCCCAGCTCTACAGCGTCTTCGGCTTCAAGGCTGTCTTCCCTTTTCTTGCAGCCTCCTGTACTGCTATCCCGGGCCGGCCTTCTTCTTGCCTCCGGCTTACTGTGAATCTCCCAAGTCCCGAAGAACTTCTTAGACCCTAACCTTTGTCTTCATTAGGGTCCCGTGTTCAAGCGCCACTTACTGCAAGAAGGGGCCGCTTTAACAACCAATGTGATCAGCGGAATCCAACTTTATTGAGTATCAGACACATCTTATATACAGTTTGCTATAATTATGCCCACTTGACAACATACTATTGGTTGCTCTCTAAAAGGTTACATCATTGTTTTCACAACTCCGTAGAATTCTTCTATCCGGCCTAATTGCTCTCTTCCCCAGATCTCGCCTCCTCCTTCTCTTGCTTGCCTCCCTTCTCAGGGGCAGCAGGACTTAGCATACCAAGCAATCAGCACTTTCTCACATCTCTTACAGCGCCACTATATTATCAACAGAGAATTCTTCAAGGCCTGAATTGCACAGGCGTTCCTGGGACCCAAGGACCCTCTTGTTCAAAACAATCCTCAACACCAACCCTGCCCCAGCCCAAGCCCCAGCCCCAGCCACAGCCCCATCCCGGCCCCCAGCCCAGCCCAGCCCAGCACCATCCCCATCCCTGACCCCAACCACAGCCCCAGCCCTTCCCCAGCCCCAGCCCCAGCCTCAGCCCCAGCCCAGCCCTAGCCCAGCCCTGCCCTCAGCCCAGCCCCAGCCCAGCCCAGCCCCAGCCCCAGTCCTGCCCCAGCCCAGCCCCCAGCCACAGCCCTGCCCCAGCCCTGTCCTCAGCCCAGCCCCAGCCCCAGCCCGACCCCAGCCCTGCCCCAGCCCCGGCCCCAGCCCCAGCCCAGCCCCAGCCCTGCCCCAGCTCCGGCCCTAGCCCTGTCCCCAGCCCCGTCCCCAGCCCCGTCCCCTACCCCAGCCCTGGCTTCTACCCAGCCCCGGCCCCAGCCCTTCCCCAGCCCTGCCCCAGTCCCAGCCTCAGCCCCGGCCCCAGCCCCGGCCCCTGCCCAGCCCTAACCTAGACTTGCCCCAGCCCCAGCCCTAGCCCAGCCCTGCCCTCAGCCCAGCCCCAGCCCCAGCCCAGCCACAGGCCCAGCCCTGCCCCAGCCCAGCCCCAGCCACAGCCCAGCCACAGCCCTGGACCCAGCCCCAGCCCCAGCCCCACCCTCGGCCCCAGCCCAGCCCCAGCCACAGCCCAGCCCCAGCCCTGGACCCAGCCCTGCCCCAGCCCAGCCCCAGCCACAGCCCAGCCCCTGCCCTGGACCCAGCTCCAGCCCCAGCCCAGCCCTAGCCCAGCCCTGACCCAGCCTCCGCCCTGCTCCAGCTCCAGACCTAGCCCAGCCCTGCCCCAGCCCTGCCCCAGCTTCGGCCCCAGCCCCAGCCCAGCCCCAGCCCTGGCCCTAGCCCTGTCCCCAGCCCCGTCCCCTACCCCAGCCCTGGCTTCTACCCAGCCCCGGCCCCAGCCCCAGCCCCAGCCCTGCCCCAGTCCCAGCCTCAGCCCCGGCCCCAGCCCCGGCCCCTGCCCAGCCCTGCCCTCAGCCCAGCCCTGCCCCAGCCCAGCCCCACCCCCAGCCCTAGCCCTGTCCCCAGCCCCGGCCTGTGCCCCTGCCCCCAGCCCAGCCACAGCCCTGTCCGCAGCCCCAGCCCCAATCCCACCCCAAGCCCCGGCCCCTGCCCAGCCCTAGCCCAGCCCTGCCCCAGCCCGGCCCCAGCCCTGCCCCAGCTCCGGCCCTAGCCCCACCCCAGCCCAAGCCCCAGACACAGCCACAGCCCCATCCCGGCCCCCAGCCCAGCCCAGCCCAGCCCCGCCCAGCCCCATCCCCATCCCTGACCCCAACCCCATCCCCAGCCCAGCCCCAGCCCTTCCCCAGCCCCAGCCCCAGCCTCGGCCCTAGCCCAGCCCTAGCCCAGTCCTGCTCCAGCCCAGCCCCCAGCCCCAGCCCTAGCCCCACCCTCGGCCCCAGCCCAGCTCCAGCCCCAGGCCCGGCCCCTGCCCAGCCCTAACCTAGCCCTGCCCCAGCCCAGTCCCCAGCCCCAGCCCTGCCCCAGCCCTGCCCTCAACCCAGCGCCAGCCCCAGCCCGACCCCAGCCCTGCCCCAGCCCCGGCCCCAGCCCTGCCCCAGCTTCAGTCCCAGCCCCAGCCCCGGCCCCAGCCCTGCTCCAGCCAGCCCCAGCCCAAGGCCCAGCCTCAAGCCTAGTCCTGCCCCAGCCCTGGCCCCAATCCAGCCCCAGCCCAGCCCCAGCCCTTCCCCAGCCCCAGCCCCAGCCTCGGCCCTAGCCCAGCCCTAGCCCAGCCCTGTCCGCAGCCCAGCCCCAGCCCAGCCCCAGCCCTGCCCTCACCCCAGCCCCAGCCCCAGCCCGACCCCAGCCCTTCCCCAGCCCCGGCCCCAGCCCCAGCCCAGCCCCAGCCCTGGCCCTAGCCCTGTCCCCAGCCCCATCCCCTACCCCAGCCCTGGCTTCTACCCAGCCCCGGCCCCAGCCCAGCCCCAGCCCCAGCCCTAGCCCTGTCCCCAGCCCCGGCCTGTGCCCCTGCCCCCAGCCCAGCCACAGCCCTGTCCGCAGCCCCAGCCCCAATCCCACCCCAAGCCCCGGCCCCAGCCCAGCCCTAGCCCAGCCCTGCCCCAGCCCAGCCTCAGCCCTGCCCCAGCTCCGGCCCTAGCCCTGTCCCCAGCCCAGGCCCCTTCCCCAGCCCAAGCCCCAGCCCCAGCCACAGCCCCATCCCGGCCCCCAGCCCAGCTCCAGCCCTAGCCCAGCCCCAGCCCTGGACCCAGCCTCAGCCCCAGCCCCACCCCCGGCCCAAGCCCCGGCCCCAGCCCAGCTCCAGTCCCAGCCTAGCCCCAGCCCTGCCCTAACCCCGGCCCCATCCCCGGTCCCAGCCCAGCCCTAGCCCAGCCCTGATCCAGCCCCAGCGCTATCCCAGCCCTGCCCTCAGCCCAGTCCCAGGCCTGGACCCAGCCTCACCCCTGCCCCGAGCCCTGCCCCAGCCCTGCCCTCAGCCCAGACCCAGACCCAGCCCGGCCCCAGCCCTGTCCCCAGCCCAGCCCCAGCCCTGCCCCAGTCCCAGCCACAGCTCTGACCTCAGCCCCCTGTACAGCCCCAGACCTGCCCCAGCCCCAGCCCAGCCTCCAGCTTCAGCCCAGCCCCCAGCCCAGGTGCAGACCTTCCACAGCCCAGCCCCAATCCAGCCCCAGCCCAGCTCCAGCCCAGCCCTGCCCCAGCCCTGCCCCAGCCCCGGCCCTACCCTGCCCCAGCCTTGCCCCAGCGCCAGCCCAGCCCCCAGCCCCGGCCCCAGCCCTGCCCCAGCCCAGCCACAGCCACAGCCCAGCCCCAGCCCCAGCCCTGCACCCAGCCCCAGACCCTTCTCTAGTAGACTCTTCTCTACTTCCTTGGTTAGTTTGTTTACCATTTCCCATTGTGCTTTTGTTATTTCAATTCCTCTTCCTTCAAAATCTTATGTCTCTTACTTTTCCTTTTACTAATCCTTTTAATTATTCCTGATATTTCCCAACGAAAATTTCTCTAGTCTTTATTTCCCACTTATGCCAATCCCTTTCAATAATTTTCCATGGGGATTTAAATCCTTTTTCTCACCACAGAATAGGTTTTCTGTATTTACCAGCCCAAACTGCCTATTTTCTAATTCAGCATTCAGGACAAAATATTTTTTTGATTGATGCTTTTGACCCCAGATTATCATAACAGTTATTGTGATCGATGTTCGACTTCATGGGAAATGCTGTTTCCTCTTAGTCTTGATTCTTCTGCACATTAGTGAAGGAATAGTTGTTAAAATTAATACCTATTTACTACAAACCTTAACTTATGCTAATACCAAAAAATCCTTAAAACCTTAAAAAACTATGTTGAAATTAATCCATCAAATCAGTGTCTATAGGGTTGGCCTTGCCCTTTCGAGTTTGTGCGCAAAGGTACTAAGGTTGCCATAACCTGTTGACTATGCTCAAGCTGTTTTGTCATTGTCATTGACAACACCTCAGCCTGTTTTTGTAATCCCTTATCAATCACCTCCGTCAACATGGCCATCGGATTGCTTGGCAAGTCCTGAGCCCTCTGCAACAATTCGGCTACCGTCCATCTAGGATCTGCTGATGTAATAAGCTGCTGCGTCTGCTGGTTCCCATTCTGCATTAAACACTGCCTTAAAATTGCCTCTCGGATACCTTCTCCTACGCTTGCTGCTCTAAGTGCGGCAAGCAACTTATCTACAAATTCACCAAGAGGTTCCTGTCTACCTTGCTTAGTTCCCATATAGTGAGGATTTGCATTTCCATCCTTCTGCTTTTCAAAAGCTCTCCTTACTATCTGGGCTGATGCTTGCAAAACAGG
Source organism: Melanerpes formicivorus (assembly GCF_026170545.1). Classification (NCBI taxonomy): domain Eukaryota; kingdom Metazoa; phylum Chordata; class Aves; order Piciformes; family Picidae; genus Melanerpes; species Melanerpes formicivorus. The sequence continues at coordinate 30,911 of NW_027143437.1, read as the reverse complement.
CGGCTGTAAAAGTGCCTGTAACTCTGGTCTCTCATACTGTCCCGTTCCACACAACTGATCTACTGTTACACCAAATAATGGATCGTTTTGCTGTCTTTGTACTCCAGCTGCTTGTCTAGCTAGGTGTTCCCACTCATTCAAAAATGTCATAAATTGAGATGCTGTTAGGATCAGCTTCATAACATCATAAGAATCTCTAGGTAACATATTATAGTTCATATAAATAAAATCAATCATCTGTCTAGCTGGTTCAGATTGAATCCCAAACTGACTCTCAGTCTGTCTTAATTGAGATAACAATTTCCATGGCAATTGAGTTACATCAGCCTGAACAACATTTTGCTCCCCAGGGACCTGTGTATACATTACTGGAAAAGCTTGATGTGAAGCAGCCAGCCGGCTAAACCCTTCCTGACTTCCTTCGGCATTTAAGTGTTCTGCAACCTTTTGCCAATACTCTGCGTGCTTTCTTGCATGATCTTTAACACCACCTCCAGGACCTACCGCCCTGTTTGTCTCCTCTCCCTCACCTACTTTCTTCTCCTCTACAATTTGCTCAGCTGAAAGAGACGGGGAAGGCTCCTCACCAGAGTCCTGTGTTACAGATTGTAATTCGACTCTGCCACCTAGCCCTTTTACACACGCAGCCTTCTCCTTTCTTAAATAATCCTGAACCTCTTCTGACAAAGGCAACCCAGAATGTGTAACACTTGCTCCATTTGGGTCCATATGATCTAATCGTACCCTGGCTTGATAAGCTGCCACTTGCTCCACACGATGCTGATCCAATGCTGTCATAACCATCTTCCACCATTTTCCACACTCCTTTGCTCGTTTTTCATCATCTAACCCATGCAGCCACAAGTCTTGTCCAAACTTTTTCCACTGCAATCTTTCAAATACCTCATTTGGATCCTTAAAATATCCTAACTCTCCTGCATAGCTTAACAGCGGCACCAACTCCTTTGTAAAATTTAACTTACACTGTCGCTTTTCTAAAAAGCATTTAAATAAATCATACGCTGCCTGCCTATCCATGTCCGTATTTAAACGTTAATACCTGTGCGCACAGTCCTTGTTTAAGCAGTTCCCAGCTCTACAGCGTCTTCGGCTTCAAGGCTGTCTTCCCTTTTCTTGCAGCCTCCTGTACTGCTATCCCGGGCCGGCCTTCTTCTTGCCTCCGGCTTACTGTGAATCTCCCAAGTCCCGAAGAACTTCTTAGACCCTAACCTTTGTCTTCATTAGGGTCCCGTGTTCAAGCGCCACTTACTGCAAGAAGGGGCCGCTTTAACAACCAATGTGATCAGCGGAATCCAACTTTATTGAGTATCAGACACATCTTATATACAGTTTGCTATAATTATGCCCACTTGACAACATACTATTGGTTGCTCTCTAAAAGGTTACATCATTGTTTTCACAACTCCGTAGAATTCTTCTATCCGGCCTAATTGCTCTCTTCCCCAGATCTCGCCTCCTCCTTCTCTTGCTTGCCTCCCTTCTCAGGGGCAGCAGGACTTAGCATACCAAGCAATCAGCACTTTCTCACATCTCTTACAGCGCCACTATATTATCAACAGAGAATTCTTCAAGGCCTGAATTGCACAGGCGTTCCTGGGACCCAAGGACCCTCTTGTTCAAAACAATCCTCAACACCAACCCTGCCCCAGCCCAAGCCCCAGCCCCAGCCACAGCCCCATCCCGGCCCCCAGCCCAGCCCAGCCCAGCACCATCCCCATCCCTGACCCCAACCACAGCCCCAGCCCTTCCCCAGCCCCAGCCCCAGCCTCAGCCCCAGCCCAGCCCTAGCCCAGCCCTGCCCTCAGCCCAGCCCCAGCCCAGCCCAGCCCCAGCCCCAGTCCTGCCCCAGCCCAGCCCCCAGCCCCAGCCCTGCCCCAGCCCTGTCCTCAGCCCAGCCCCAGCCCCAGCCCGACCCCAGACCTGCCCCAGCCCTGGCCCCAGCCCCAGCCCAGCCCCAGCCCTGCCCCAGCCCCAGCCCTAGCCCAGCCCTGCCCTCAGCCCAGCCCCAGCCCCAGCCCAGCCACAGGCCCAGCCCTGCCCCAGCCCAGCCCCAGCCACAGCCCAGCCACAGCCCTGGACCCTGCCCCAGTCCTGTCCCAGCCCCGGCCCCAGCCCAGCCCTAGCCCAGCCCTGCCCCAGCCCCAGCCCTAGCCCAGCCCTGCCATCAGCCCAGCCCCAGGCCTGGACCCAGCCCCAGCCCTGCCTTGAACCCAGCCCTAGTCCGGCCCCAGCCCTGCGCCAGCTCCGGCCCAAGCCCTGTCCCCAGCCCAGGCCCCTGCCCCAGCCCCAGTCCTGCCCCATCCCAGCCCCCATCCGCAGCCCTGCCCCAGCCTTGCCCTCAGCCCTGCCCCTGCCCCAGCCCGGCCCCAGCCTAGCCTCCAGCCCCAGCTCCAGCCCTGCCCCAGCCCAGCCCCCAGACCCAGCCCTGCCCCAGCCCTGCCCTCACCCCAGCCCCCACCCCAGCCCTGGACCCTGTCCCAGACCCAGACCTGCCCCAGCCCTACCCCAGCCCTGGCTCCTGCCCCATCCTGGGCCCCAGCCCAGCCCCAGCCCCAGCCCTAGCCCCACCCTCAGCCCCAGCCCAGCTCCAGCCCCAGCCTTGCCCCAGCCCAGCCCCAGCCCCAGCCCTGGACCCAGCCCCACCCTCAGCCCCAGCCCAGCTCCAGCCCCAGCCTTGCCCCAGCCCAGCCCCAGCCCCAGCCCTGGACCCAGCCCCAGCCCCAGCCCCAGCCCCACCCTCGGCCCCAGCCCAGCCCCAGCCACAGCGCAGCCCCAGCCCTGGACCCAGCCCTGCCCCAGCCCAGCCCCAGCCACAGCCCAGCCCCTGCCCTGGACCCAGCTCCAGCCCCAGCCCAGCCCTAGCCCAGCCCTGACCCAGCCTCCGCCCTGCTCCAGCTCCAGACCTAGCCCAGCCCTGCCCCAGCCCTGCCCCAGCCCCGGCCCCAGCCCCAGCCCAGCCCCAGCCCTGGCCCTAGCCCTGTCCCCAGCCCCGTCCCCTACCCCAGCCCTGGCTTCTACCCAGCCCCGGCCCCAGCCCCAGCCCCAGCCCTGCCCCAGTCCCAGCCTCAGCCCCGGCCCCAGCCCCGGCCCCTGCCCAGCCCTAACCTAGCCCTGCCCCAGCACCAGCCCTAGCCCAGCCCTGCCCTCAGCCCAGCCCCAGCCACAGCCCAGCCCCAGCCCTGGACCCAGCCCTGCCCCAGCCCAGCCCCACCCCCAGCCCTAGCCCTGTCCCCAGCACCGGCCTGTGCCCCTGCCCCCAGCCCAGCCACAGCCCTGTCCGCAGCCCCAGCCCCAATCCTACCCCAAGCCCCGGCCCCAGCCCGGCCCCAGCCCTGCCCCAGCTCCAGCCCTAGCCCCACCCCAGCCCAAGCCCCAGACACAGCCACAGCCCCATCCCGGCCCCCAGCCCAGCCCAGCCCAGCCCCGCCCAGCCCCATCCCCATCCCTGACCCCAACCCCATCCCCAGCCCAGCCCCAGCCCTTCCCCAGCCCCAGCCTCGGCCCTAGCCCGGCCCTAGCCCAGCCCTAGCCCAGTCCTGCTCCAGCCCAGCCCCCAGCTCCAGCTATAGCCCCACCCTCGGCCCCAGCCCAGCTCCAGCCCCAGGCCCGGCCCCTGCCCACCCCTAAACTAGCCCTGCCCCAGCCCAGTCCCCAGCCCCAGCCCTGCCCCAGCCCTGCCCTCAACCCAGCGCCAGCCCCAGCCCGACCCCAGCCCTGCCCCAGCCCAGCCCCACCCCCAGCCCTAGCCCTGTCCCCAGCCCCGGCTTGTGCCCCTGACCCCAGCCCAGCCACAGCCCTGTCCGCAGCCCCAGCCCCAATCCCACCCCAAGCCCCGGCCCCAGCCCAGCCCTAGCCCAGCCCTGCCCAAGCCCGGCCTCAGCCCTGCCCCAGCTCCGGCCCTAGCCCTGTCCCCAGCCCAGGCCCCTGCCCCAGCCCAAGCCCCAGACACAGCCACAGCCCCATCCCGGCCCCCAGCCCAGCCCAGCCCAGCCCCATCCCCATCCCTGACCCCAACTCCATCCCCAGCCCAGCCCCAGCCCTTCCCCAGCCCCAGCCCCAGCCTCGGCCCTAGCCCAGCCCTAGCCCAGGCCTGTCCGCAGCCCAGCCCCAGCCCAGCCCCAGCCCCAGTCCTGCCCCAGCCCAGCCCCCAGCCCCAGCCCTAGCCCCACCCTCGGCCCCAGCCCAGCTCCAGCCCCAGCCCCGGCCCCTGCCCAGCCCCCACCCCAGCCCTGGACCCTGTCCCAGCCCCAGACCTGCCTCAGCCCTGCCCCAGCCCTGGCTTCTGCCCCATCCTTGGCCCCAGCCCTGCCCCAGCCCAAGCCCTAGCCCCACTTTCAGCCCCAGCCCAGCTCCAGCCCCAGCCTTGCCCCAGCCCAGCCCCAGCCCCAGCCCTGGACCCAGCCCCATCCCCAGCCCCAGCCCAGCCCCAGCCCAGCCCCAGCCCTGGAACCAGCCCCAGCCCCAGCCCCACCCTCGGCCCCAGCCCAGCCCCAGCCACAGCCCAGCCCCAGCCCTGGACCCAGCCCTGCCCAAGCCCAGTCCCCAGCCCCAGCCCTGCCCCAGCCCTGCCCTCAACCCAGCGCCAGCCCCAGCCCGACCCCAGCCCTGCCCCAGCCCAGCCCCACCCCCAGCCCTAGCCCTGTCCCCAGCCCCGGCTTGTGCCCCTGACCCCAGCCCAGCCACAGCCCTGTCCGCAGCCCCAGCCCCAATCCCACCCCAAGCCCCGGCCCCAGCCCAGCCCTAGCCCAGCCCTGCCCAAGCCCGGCCTCAGCCCTGCCCCAGCTCCGGCCCTAGCCCTGTCCCCAGCCCAGGCCCCTGCCCCAGCCCAAGCCCCAGACACAGCCACAGCCCCATCCCGGCCCCCAGCCCAGCCCAGCCCAGCCCCATCCCCATCCCTGACCCCAACTCCATCCCCAGCCCAGCCCCAGCCCTTCCCCAGCCCCAGCCCCAGCCTCGGCCCTAGCCCAGCCCTAGCCCAGGCCTGTCCGCAGCCCAGCCCCAGCCCAGCCCCAGCCCCAGTCCTGCCCCAGCCCAGCCCCCAGCCCCAGCCCTAGCCCCACCCTCGGCCCCAGCCCAGCTCCAGCCCCAGCCCCGGCCCCTGCCCAGCCCCCACCCCAGCCCTGGACCCTGTCCCAGCCCCAGACCTGCCTCAGCCCTGCCCCAGCCCTGGCTTCTGCCCCATCCTTGGCCCCAGCCCTGCCCCAGCCCAAGCCCTAGCCCCACTTTCAGCCCCAGCCCAGCTCCAGCCCCAGCCTTGCCCCAGCCCAGCCCCAGCCCCAGCCCTGGACCCAGCCCCATCCCCAGCCCCAGCCCAGCCCCAGCCCAGCCCCAGCCCTGGAACCAGCCCCAGCCCCAGCCCCACCCTCGGCCCCAGCCCAGCCCCAGCCACAGCCCAGCCCCAGCCCTGGACCCAGCCCTGCCCCAGCCCAGCCCCAGCCACAGCCCAGCCCCTGCCCTGGACCCAGCTCCAGCCCCAGCCCAGCCCTAGCCCAGCCCTGACCCAGCCTCCGCCCTGCTCCAGCTCCAGACCTAGCCCAGCCCTGCCCTCAGCCCAGCCCCAGGCCTGGATCCAGCCCCAGCCCTGCCCCAGCCCAGCCCCAGCCCTGACCCTAGCCCTGTCCCCAGCCCCGTCCCCTACCCCAGCCCTGGCTTCTACCCAGCCCCGGCCCCAGCCCCAGCCCCAGCCCTGCCCCAGTCCCAGCCTCAGCCCCGGCCCCAGCCCCGGCCCCTGCCCAGCCCTAACCTAGCCCTGCCCCAGCCCCAGCCCTAGCCCAGCCCTGCCCTCAGCCCAGCCCCAGCCACAGCCCAGCCCCAGCCCTGGACCCAGCCCTGCCCCAGCCCAGCCCCACCCCCAGCCCTAGCCCTGTCCCCAGCCCCGGCCTGTGCCCCTGCCCCCAGCCCAGCCACAGCCCTGTCCGCAGCCCCAGCCCCAATCCCACCCCAAGCCCCGGCCCCTGCCCAGCCCTAGCCCAGCCCGGCCCTAGCCCCACCATAGCCCAAGCCCCAGACACAGCCACAGCCCCATCCCGGCCCCCAGCCCAGCCCAGCCCAGCCCCGCCCAGCCCCTTCCCCATCCCTGACCCCAACCCCATCCCCAGCCCAGCCCCAGCCCTTCCCCAGCCCCAGCCCCAGCCTCGGCCCTAGCCCAGCCCTAGCCCAGTCCTGCTCCAGCCCAGCCCCCAGCCCCAGCCCTAGCCCCACCCTCGGCCCCAGCCCAGCTCCAGCCCCAGGCCTGGCCCCTGCCCAGCCCTAACCTAGTCCTGCCCCAGCCCAGTCCCCAGCCCCAGCCCTGCCCCAGCCCTGCCCTCAACCCAGCACCAGCCCCAGCCCGACCCCAGCCCTGTCCCAGCACCGCCCCTGCCCCGGCCCCAGCCCTGCCCCAGCTTCAGTCCCAGACCCAGCCCCGGCCCCAGCCCTGCTCCAGCCAGCCCCAGCCCAAGGCCCAGCCTCAAGCCTAGTCCTGCCCCAGCCCTGGCCCCAATCCAGCCCCAGCCCAGCCCCAGCCCCAGCCCCAGCCTCGGCCCTAGCCCAGCCCTAGCCCAGCCCTGTCCACAGCCCAGCCCCAGCCCAGCCCCAGCCCTGCCCTCACCCCAGCCCCAGCCCCAGCCCGACCCCAGCCCTGCCCCAGCCCCGGCCCCAGCCCCAGCCCAGCCCCAGCCCTGGCCCTAGCCCTGTCCCCAGCTCCATCCCCTACCCCAGCCCTGGCTTCTACCCAGCCCCGGCCCCAGCCCAGCCCCAGCCCCAGCCCTAGCCCTGTCCCCAGCCCCGGCCTGTGCCCCTGCCCCCAGCCCAGCCACAGCCCTGTCCGCAGCCCCAGCCCCAATCCCACCCCAAGCCCCGGCCCCAGCCCAGCCCCAGCCCTGGCCCTAGCCCTGTCCCCAGCCCCGTCCACTACCCCATTCCTGGCTTCTACCCAGCCCCGGCCCCAGGCCCAGCCCCAGCCCCAGCCCTGCCCCAGTCCCAGCCTCAGCCCCGGCCCCAGCCCCGGCCCCTGCCCAGCCCTAACCTAGCCCTGCCCCAGCCCCAGCCCTAGCCCTGCCCCAGCCCCAGCCCTAGCCCAGCCCTGCCCTCAGCCCAGCCCCAGCCACAGCCCAGCCCCAGCCCTGGACCCAGCCCTGCCCCAGCCCAGCCCCACCCCCAGCCCTAGCCCTGTCCCCAGCCCCGGCCTGTGCCCCTGCCCCCAGCCCAGCCACAGCCCTGTCCGCAGCCCCAGCCCCAATCCCACCCCAAGCCCCGGCCCCAGCCCAGCCCTAGCCCAGCCCTGCCCCAGCCCGGCCTCAGCCCTGCCCCAGCTCCGGCCCTAGCCCTGTCCCCAGCCCAGGCCCCTGCCCCAGCCCAAGCCCCAGACACAGCCACAGCCCCATCCCGGCCCCCAGCCCAGCCCAGCCCAGCCCCATCCCCATCCCTGACCCCAACTCCATCCCCAGCCCAGCCCCAGCCCTTCCCCAGCCCCAGCCCCAGCCTCGGCCCTAGCCCAGCCCTAGCCCAGGCCTGTCCGCAGCCCAGCCCCAGCCCAGCCCCAGCCCCAGTCCTGCCCCAGCCCAGCCCCCAGCCCCAGCCCTAGCCCCACCCTCGGCCCCAGCCCGGCTCCAGCCCCAGCCCCGGCCCCTGCCCAGCCCCCACCCCAGCCCTGGACCCTGTCCCAGCCCCAGACCTGCCTCAGCCCTGCCCCAGCCCTGGCTCCTGCCCCATCCTTGGCCCCAGCCCTGCCCCAGCCCCAGCCCTAGCCCCACTTTCAGCCCCAGCCCAGCTCCAGCCCCAGCCTTGCCCCAGCCCAGCCCCAGCCCCAGCCCTGGACCCAGACCCATCCCCAGCCCCAGCCCAGCCCCAGCCCAGCCCCAGCCCTGGACCCAGCCCCAGCCCCAGCCCCACCCTCGGCCCCAGCCCAGCCCCAGCCACAGCCCAGCCCCAGCCCTGGACCCAGCCCTGCCCCAGCCCAGCCCCAGCCACAGCCCAGCCCCTGCCCTGGACCCAGCTCCAGCCCCAGCCCAGCCCTAGCCCAGCCCTGACCCAGCCTCCGGCCTGTGCCCCTGCCCCCAGCCCAGCCACAGCCCTGTCCGCAGCCCCAGCCCCAATCCCACCCCAAGCCCCAGCCCCAGCCCAGCCCTAGCCCAGCCCTGCCCCAGCCCGGCCTCAGCCCTGCCCCAGCTCCGGCCCTAGCCCTGTACCCAGCCCAGGCCCCTTCCCCAGCCCAAGCCCCAGACACAGCCACAGCCCCATCCTGGCCCCCAGCCCAGCCCAGCCCAGCCCCATCCCCATCCCTGACCCCAACTCCATCCCCAGCCCAGCCCAAGCCCTTCCCCAGCCCCAGCCCCAGCCTCGGCCCTAGCCCAGCCCTAGCCCAGCCCTGTCCGCAGCCCAGCCCCAGCCCAGCCCCAGCCCTGCCCTCACCCCAGCCCCAGCCCCAGCCCGACCCCAGCCCTGCCCCAGCCCCGGCCCCAGCCCCAGCCCAGCCCCAGCCCTGGCCCTAGCCCTGTCCCCAGCTCCATCCCCTACCCCAGCCCTGGCTTCTACCCAGCCCCGGACCCAGCCCAGCCCCAGCCCCAGCCCTAGCCCTGTCCCCAGCCCCGGCCTGTGCCCCTGCCCCCAGCCCAGCCACAGCCCTGTCCGCAGCCCCAGCCCCAATCCCACCCCAAGCCCCGGCCCCAGCCCAGCCCCAGCCCTGGCCCTAGCCCTGTCCCCAGCCCCGTCCACTACCCCATTCCTGGCTTCTACCCAGCCCCGGCCCCAGCCCCAGCCCCAGCCCTGCCCCAGTCCCAGCCTCAGCCCCGGCCCCAGCCCCGGCCCCTGCCCAGCCCTAACCTAGCCCTGCCCCAGCCCCAGCCCTAGCCCTGCCCCAGCCCCAGCCCTAGCCCAGCCCTGCCCTCAGCCCAGCCCCAGCCACAGCCCAGCCACAGCCCTGGACCCAGCCCTGCCCCAGCCCAGCCCCACCCCCAGCCCTAGCCCTGTCCCCAGCCCCGGCCTGTGCCCCTGCCCCCAGCCCAGCCACAGCCCTGTCCGCAGCCCCAGCCCCAATCCCACCCCAAGCCCCGGCCCCAGCCCAGCCCTAGCCCAGCCCTGCCCCAGCCCGGCCTCAGCCCTGCCCCAGCTCCGGCCCTAGCCCTGTCCCCAGCCCAGGCCCCTTCCCCAGCCCAAGCCCCAGACACAGCCACAGCCCCATCCCGGCCCCCAGCCCAGCCCAGCCCAGCCCCATCCCCATCCCTGACCCCAACTCCATCCCCAGCCCAGCCCCAGCCCTTCCCCAGCCCCAGCCCCAGCCTCGGCCCTAGCCCAGCCCTAGCCCAGGCCTGTCCGCAGCCCAGCCCCAGCCCAGCCCCAGCCCCAGTCCTGCCCGAGCCCAGCCCCCAGCCCCAGCCCTAGCCCCACCCTCGGCCCCAGCCCGGCTCCAGCCCCAGCCCCGGCCCCTGCCCAGCCCCCACCCCAGCCCTGGACCCTGTCCCAGCCCCAGACCTGCCCCAGCCCTGCCCCAGCCCTGGCTCCTGCCCCATCCTTGGCCCCAGCCCTGCCCCAGCCCCAGCCCTAGCCCCACTTTCAGCCCCAGCCCAGCTCCAGCCCCAGCCTTGCCCCAGCCCAGCCCCAGCCCCAGCCCTGGACCCCGCCCCATCCCCAGCCCCAGCCCAGCCCCAGCCCAGCCCCAGCCCTGGACCCAGCCCCAGCCCCAGCCCCACCCTCGGCCCCAGCCCTGCCCCAGCCCAGCCCCAGCCACAGCCCAGCCCCTGCCCTGGACCCAGCTCCAGCCCCAGCCCAGCCCTAGCCCAGCCCTGACCCAGCCTCCGGCCTGCTCCAGCTCCAGACCTAGCCCAGCCCTGCCCTCAGCCCAGCCCCAGGCCTGGATCCAGCCCCAGCCCTGCCCCAGCCCTGCCCCAGCCCCGGCCCCAGCCCCAGCCCCAGCCCAGCCCTGGCCCTAGCCCTGTCCCCAGCCCCGTCCCCTACCCCAGCCCTGGCTTCTACCCAGCCCCGGCCCCAGCCCCAGCCCCAGCCCTGCCCCAGTCCCAGCCTCAGCCCCGGCCCCAGCCCCGGCCCCTGCCCAGCCCTAACCTAGCCCTGTCCCAGCCCCAGCCCTAGCCCAGCCCTGCCCTCAGCCCAGCCCCAGCCACAGCCCAGCCCCAGCCCTGGACCCAGCCCTGCCCCAGCCCAGCCCCACCCCCAGCCCTAGCCCTGTCCCCAGCCCCGGCCTGTGCCCCTGCCCCCATCCCAGCCCCCAGCCCTAGTCCCAGCCCAGCCCCTGCCCTACCCCAGCCCAGTCCCAGTCCCAGCCCAGCCCCAGCCCTGCCCCAGCCCAGCCCCCATCCCCAGCCCGGCCCCAGCCCTGCCCGCAGCCCAGCCCCACCCCATGGCCCAGCCTCCAGCCTAGCCCTGCCCCAGCCCCGGACCCAATCCAGCCCCATCCCCAGCCCCAAACTCAGTCCCGGCCCTTCTCCCAGCCCCGGCCCTAGCCCCGGCCCCAGCCCTACCCCAGCCCTGCCCCAGCCTTGGGCCCAGCCCCAGCCCCAGCCCCAGCCCCAGCCCCATCCCTGCCCCCAGCCCAGCCCCAGCCCCAGCCTAGCCCCTGCCCTGCCCCAGCCCCAGTCCCAGCCCCGGCCCCAGGCTCGGCTCCAGCCCAGCCCCAGCCTCAGCCCCAGCCCAGACCCAGCCCCAGCCCCAGCTCCAGCCCAGCCCCAGCCCAGGCCCCAGGCCCAGCCCCAGCCCCAGCCTGGGCACCAGCCCAGCCCCAGCCCCAGCCTAGCCCCAGCCCTGCCCCAGCCCCAGCCCAGCCCCAGCCCTGCCCCCAACCCTGCTCTTCTCCAGCCCAGCCCCAGCCCCAGCCCCAGCCCAGCCCCAGCCCCAGCTCCAGCCCAGCCCCAGCCCAGGCCCCAGGCCCAGCCCCAGCCCCAGCCTGGGCACCAGCCCAGCCCCAGCCCCAGCCTAGCCCCAGCCCTGGCCCCAGCCCCGGCCCCAGCCCCGGCCCCAGCCCAGCCTCCAGCCCCAGCCCCAGCCTGGGCACCAGCCCAGCGCTAGCCCAGACCTGCCCCCAGCCCATGCCCAGCCCTGCCCCAGGCCCAGCCCTAGCCCAGCCCTGCCCTCAGCCCAGCCCCAGCCCAGCCCCAGCCCCAGTCCTGCCCCAGCCCTGCCCTCACCCCAGCCCCAACCCAAGCCCCACCTCTGTCCCCAGCCACAGCCACAGCCCAGCCCCAGCCGTGGACCCAGTCCCAGCCCCACCCCTGTCCCAGTCCCAGCCCGAACCCCAGCCCTAGTCCCAGCACTGCCCCTGCCCTACCCCAGCCCAGTCCCAGTCCCAGCACAGCCCCAGCCCTGCCCTAGGCCCAGCCACAGCCCAGACCCAGCCCTGGACCCAGTCCCAGCCCCAGCCCTGTCCCAGTCCCCGACCCAGCCCCAGCCCCAGCCCTGCCCAAGACCCAGCCCCAGCCTTGGCCCCAGCCCTGCCCCAGCCCAGCCCCAGTTACAGCTCAGCCCCAGTCCTGGACCCAGCCCCAGCCCAGCCCCAGCCACAGCCCAGCCCCTGCCCTGGACCCAGCTCCAGCCCCAGCCCAGCCCTAGCCCAGCCCTGACCCAGCCTCCGCCCTGCTCCAGCTCCAGACCTAGCCCAGCCCTGCCCCAGCCCTGCCCCAGCCCCGGCCCCAGCCCCAGCCCAGCCCCAGCCCTGGCCCTAGCCCTGTCCCCAGCCCCGTCCCCTACCCCAGCCCTGGCTTCTACCCAGCCCCGGCCCCAGCCCCAGCCCCAGCCCTGCCCCAGTCCCAGCCTCAGCCCCGGCCCCAGCCCCGGCCCCTGCCCAGCCCTAACCTAGCCCTGCCCCAGCACCAGCCCTAGCCCAGCCCTGCCCTCAGCCCAGCCCCAGCCACAGCCCAGCCCCAGCCCTGGACCCAGCCCTGCCCCAGCCCAGCCCCACCCCCAGCCCTAGCCCTGTCCCCAGCACCGGCCTGTGCCCCTGCCCCCAGCCCAGCCACAGCCCTGTCCGCAGCCCCAGCCCCAATCCCACCCCAAGCCCCGGCCCCAGCCCGGCCCCAGCCCTGCCCCAGCTCCAGCCCTAGCCCCACCCCAGCCCAAGCCCCAGACACACCCACAGCCCCATCCCGGCCCCCAGCCCAGCCCAGCCCAGCCCCGCCCCGCCCAGCCCCATCCCCATCCCTGACCCCAACCCCATCCCCAGCCCAGCCCCAGCCCTTCCCCAGCCCCAGCCTCGGCCCTAGCCCGGCCCTAGCCCAGCCCTAGCCCAGTCCTGCTCCAGCCCAGCCCCCAGCTCCAGCCCTAGCCCCACCCTCGGCCCCAGCCCAGCTCCAGCCCCAGGCCCGGCCCCTGCCCACCCCTAAACTAGCCCTGCCCCAGCCCAGTCCCCAGCCCCAGCCCTGCCCCAGCCCTGCCCTCAACCCAGCGCCAGCCCCAGCCCGACCCCAGCCCTGCCCCAGCCCAGCCCCACCCCCAGCCCTAGCCCTGTCCCCAGCCCCGGCTTGTGCCCCTGACCCCAGCCCAGCCACAGCCCTGTCCGCAGCCCCAGCCCCAATCCCACCCCAAGCCCCGGCCCCAGCCCAGCCCTAGCCCAGCCCTGCCCAAGCCCGGCCTCAGCCCTGCCCCAGCTCCGGCCCTAGCCCTGTCCCCAGCCCAGGCCCCTGCCCCAGCCCAAGCCCCAGACACAGCCACAGCCCCATCCCGGCCCCCAGCCCAGCCCAGCCCAGCCCCATCCCCATCCCTGACCCCAACTCCATCCCCAGCCCAGCCCCAGCCCTTCCCCAGCCCCAGCCCCAGCCTCGGCCCTAGCCCAGCCCTAGCCCAGGCCTGTCCGCAGCCCAGCCCCAGCCCAGCCCCAGCCCCAGTCCTGCCCCAGCCCAGCCCCCAGCCCCAGCCCTAGCCCCACCCTCGGCCCCAGCCCAGCTCCAGCCCCAGCCCCGGCCCCTGCCCAGCCCCCACCCCAGCCCTGGACCCTGTCCCAGCCCCAGACCTGCCTCAGCCCTGCCCCAGCCCTGGCTTCTGCCCCATCCTTGGCCCCAGCCCTGCCCCAGCCCAAGCCCTAGCCCCACTTTCAGCCCCAGCCCAGCTCCAGCCCCAGCCTTGCCCCAGCCCAGCCCCAGCCCCAGCCCTGGACCCAGCCCCATCCCCAGCCCCAGCCCAGCCCCAGCCCAGCCCCAGCCCTGGACCCAGCCCCAGCCCCAGCCCCACCCTCGGCCCCAGCCCAGCCCCAGCCACAGCCCAGCCCCAGCCCTGGACCCAGCCCTGCCCCAGCCCAGTCCCCAGCCCCAGCCCTGCCCCAGCCCTGCCCTCAACCCAGCGCCAGCCCCAGCCCGACCCCAGCCCTGCCCCAGCCCAGCCCCACCCCCAGCCCTAGCCCTGTCCCCAGCCCCGGCTTGTGCCCCTGACCCCAGCCCAGCCACAGCCCTGTCCGCAGCCCCAGCCCCAATCCCACCCCAAGCCCCGGCCCCAGCCCAGCCCTAGCCCAGCCCTGCCCAAGCCCGGCCTCAGCCCTGCCCCAGCTCCGGCCCTAGCCCTGTCCCCAGCCCAGGCCCCTGCCCCAGCCCAAGCCCCAGACACAGCCACAGCCCCATCCCGGCCCCCAGCCCAGCCCAGCCCAGCCCCATCCCCATCCCTGACCCCAACTCCATCCCCAGCCCAGCCCCAGCCCTTCCCCAGCCCCAGCCCCAGCCTCGGCCCTAGCCCAGCCCTAGCCCAGGCCTGTCCGCAGCCCAGCCCCAGCCCAGCCCCAGCCCCAGTCCTGCCCCAGCCCAGCCCCCAGCCCCAGCCCTAGCCCCACCCTCGGCCCCAGCCCAGCTCCAGCCCCAGCCCCGGCCCCTGCCCAGCCCCCACCCCAGCCCTGGACCCTGTCCCAGCCCCAGACCTGCCTCAGCCCTGCCCCAGCCCTGGCTTCTGCCCCATCCTTGGCCCCAGCCCTGCCCCAGCCCAAGCCCTAGCCCCACTTTCAGCCCCAGCCCAGCTCCAGCCCCAGCCTTGCCCCAGCCCAGCCCCAGCCCCAGCCCTGGACCCAGCCCCATCCCCAGCCCCAGCCCAGCCCCAGCCCAGCCCCAGCCCTGGAACCAGCCCCAGCCCCAGCCCCACCCTCGGCCCCAGCCCAGCCCCAGCCACAGCCCAGCCCCAGCCCTGGACCCAGCCCTACCCCAGCCCAGCCCCAGCCACAGCCCAGCCCCTGCCCTGGACCCAGCTCCAGCCCCAGCCCAGCCCTAGCCCAGCCCTGACCCAGCCTCCGCCCTGCTCCAGCTCCAGACCTAGCCCAGCCCTGCCCTCAGCCCAGCCCCAGGCCTGGATCCAGCCCCAGCCCTGCCCCAGCCCTGCCCCAGCCCCGGCCCCAGCCCCAGCCCAGCCCCAGCCCTGACCCTAGCCCTGTCCCCAGCCCCGTCCCCTACCCCAGCCCTGGCTTCTACCCAGCCCCGGCCCCAGCCCCAGCCCCAGCCCTGCCCCAGTCCCAGCCTCAGACCCGGCCCCAGCCCCGGCCCCTGCCCACCCCTAAACTAGCCCTGCCCCAGCCCCAGCCCTAGCCCAGCCCTGCCCTCAGCCCAGCCCCAGCCACAGCCCAGCCCCAGCCCTGGACCCAGCCCTGCCCCAGCCCAGCCCCACCCCCAGCCCTAGCCCTGTCCCCAGCCCCGGCCTGTGCCCCTGCCCCCAGCCCAGGCACAGCCCTGTCCGCAGCCCCAGCCCCAATCCCACCCCAAGCCCCGGCCCCTGCCCAGCCCTAGCCCAGCCCGGCCCTAGCCCCACCATAGCCCAAGCCCCAGACACAGCCACAGCCCCATCCCGGCCCCCAGCCCAGCCCAGCCCAGCCCCGCCCAGCCCCTTCCCCATCCCTGACCCCAACCCCATCCCCAGCCCAGCCCCAGCCCTTCCCCAGCCCCAGCCCCAGCCTCGGCCCTAGCCCAGCCCTAGCCCAGTCCTGCTCCAGCCCAGCCCCCAGCTCCAGCCCTAGCCCCACCCTCGGCCCCAGCCCAGCTCCAGCCCCAGGCCTGGCCCCTGCCCAGCCCTAACCTAGTCCTGCCCCAGCCCAGTCCCCAGCCCCAGCCCTGCCCCAGCCCTGCCCTCAACCCAGCACCAGCCCCAGCCCGACCCCAGCCCTGTCCCAGCCCCGCCCCAGCCCCGGCCCCAGCCCTGCCCCAGCTTCAGTCCCAGACCCAGCCCCGGCCCCAGCCCTGCTCCAGCCACAGCCCCAGCCCAAGGCCCAGCCTCAAGCCTAGTCCTGCCCCAGCCCTGGCCCCAATCCAGCCCCAGCCCAGCCCCAGCCCCAGCCCCAGCCTCGGCCCTAGCCCAGCCCTAGCCCAGCCCTGTCCACAGCCCAGCCCCAGCCCAGCCCCAGCCCTGCCCTCACCCCAGCCCCAGCCCCAGCCCTGGCCCTAGCCCTGTCCCCAGCTCCATCCCCTACCCCAGCCCTGGCTTCTACCCAGCCCCGGCCCCAGCCCAGCCCCAGCCACAGCCCAGCCCCAGCCCTGGACCCAGCCCTGCCCCAGCCCAGTCCCCAGCCCCAGCCCTGCCCCAGCCCTGCCCTCAACCCAGCGCCAGCCCCAGCCCGACCCCAGCCCTGCCCCAGCCCAGCCCCACCCCCAGCCCTAGCCCTGTCCCCAGCCCCGGCTTGTGCCCCTGACCCCAGCCCAGCCACAGCCCTGTCCGCAGCCCCAGCCCCAATCCCACCCCAAGCCCCGGCCCCAGCCCAGCCCTAGCCCAGCCCTGCCCAAGCCCGGCCTCAGCCCTGCCCCAGCTCCGGCCCTAGCCCTGTCCCCAGCCCAGGCCCCTGCCCCAGCCCAAGCCCCAGACACAGCCACAGCCCCATCCCGGCCCCCAGCCCAGCCCAGCCCAGCCCCATCCCCATCCCTGACCCCAACTCCATCCCCAGCCCAGCCCCAGCCCTTCCCCAGCCCCAGCCCCAGCCTCGGCCCTAGCCCAGCCCTAGCCCAGGCCTGTCCGCAGCCCAGCCCCAGCCCAGCCCCAGCCCCAGTCCTGCCCCAGCCCAGCCCCCAGCCCCAGCCCTAGCCCCACCCTCGGCCCCAGCCCAGCTCCAGCCCCAGCCCCGGCCCCTGCCCAGCCCCCACCCCAGCCCTGGACCCTGTCCCAGCCCCAGACCTGCCTCAGCCCTGCCCCAGCCCTGGCTTCTGCCCCATCCTTGGCCCCAGCCCTGCCCCAGCCCAAGCCCTAGCCCCACTTTCAGCCCCAGCCCAGCTCCAGCCCCAGCCTTGCCCCAGCCCAGCCCCAGCCCCAGCCCTGGACCCAGCCCCATCCCCAGCCCCAGCCCAGCCCCAGCCCAGCCCCAGCCCTGGAACCAGCCCCAGCCCCAGCCCCACCCTCGGCCCCAGCCCAGCCCCAGCCACAGCCCAGCCCCAGCCCTGGACCCAGCCCTACCCCAGCCCAGCCCCAGCCACAGCCCAGCCCCTGCCCTGGACCCAGCTCCAGCCCCAGCCCAGCCCTAGCCCAGCCCTGACCCAGCCTCCGCCCTGCTCCAGCTCCAGACCTAGCCCAGCCCTGCCCTCAGCCCAGCCCCAGGCCTGGATCCAGCCCCAGCCCTGCCCCAGCCCTGCCCCAGCCCCGGCCCCAGCCCCAGCCCAGCCCCAGCCCTGACCCTAGCCCTGTCCCCAGCCCCGTCCCCTACCCCAGCCCTGGCTTCTACCCAGCCCCGGCCCCAGCCCCAGCCCCAGCCCTGCCCCAGTCCCAGCCTCAGCCCCGGCCCCAGCCCCGGCCCCTGCCCACCCCTAAACTAGCCCTGCCCCAGCCCCAGCCCTAGCCCAGCCCTGCCCTCAGCCCAGCCCCAGCCACAGCCCAGCCCCAGCCCTGGACCCAGCCCTGCCCCAGCCCAGCCCCACCCCCAGCCCTAGCCCTGTCCCCAGCCCCGGCCTGTGCCCCTGCCCCCAGCCCAGCCACAGCCCTGTCCGCAGCCCCAGCCCCAATCCCACCCCAAGCCCCGGCCCCTGCCCAGCCCTAGCCCAGCCCGGCCCTAGCCCCACCATAGCCCAAGCCCCAGACACAGCCACAGCCCCATCCCGGCCCCCAGCCCAGCCCAGCCCAGCCCCGCCCAGCCCCTTCCCCATCCCTGACCCCAACCCCATCCCCAGCCCAGCCCCAGCCCTTCCCCAGCCCCAGCCCCAGCCTCGGCCCTAGCCCAGCCCTAGCCCAGTCCTGCTCCAGCCCAGCCCCCAGCCCCAGCCCTAGCCCCACCCTCGGCCCCAGCCCAGCTCCAGCCCCAGGCCTGGCCCCTGCCCAGCCCTAACCTAGTCCTGCCCCAGCCCAGTCCCCAGCCCCAGCCCTGCCCCAGCCCTGCCCTCAACCCAGCACCAGCCCCAGCCCGACCCCAGCCCTGTCCCAGCCCCGCCCCAGCCCCGGCCCCAGCCCTGCCCCAGCTTCAGTCCCAGACCCAGCCCCGGCCCCAGCCCTGCTCCAGCCAGCCCCAGCCCAAGGCCCAGCCTCAAGCCTAGTCCTGCCCCAGCCCTGGCCCCAATCCAGCCCCAGCCCAGCCCCAGCCCCAGCCCCAGCCTCGGCCCTAGCCCAGCCCTAGCCCAGCCCTGTCCACAGCCCAGCCCCAGCCCAGCCCCAGCCCTGCCCTCACCCCAGCCCCAGCCCCAGCCCTGGCCCTAGCCCTGTCCCCAGCTCCATCCCCTACCCCAGCCCTGGCTTCTACCCAGCCCCGGCCCCAGCCCAGCCCCAGCCCCAGCCCTAGCCCTGTCCCCAGCCCCGGCCTGTGCCCCTGCCCCCAGCCCAGCCACAGCCCTGTCCGCAGCCCCAGCCCCAATCCCACCCCAAGCCCCGGCCCCAGCCCAGCCCCAGCCCTGGCCCTAGCCCTGTCCCCAGCCCCGTCCACTACCCCATTCCTGGCTTCTACCCAGCCCCGGCCCCAGCCCCAGCCCCAGCCCTGCCCCAGTCCCAGCCTCAGCCCCGGCCCCAGCCCCGGCCCCTGCCCAGCCCTAACCTAGCCCTGCCCCAGCCCCAGCCCTAGCCCTGCCCCAGCCCCAGCCCTAGCCCAGCCCTGCCCTCAGCCCAGCCCCAGCCACAGCCCAGCCCCAGCCCTGGACCCAGCCCTGCCCCAGCCCAGCCCCACTCCCAGCCCTAGCCCTGTCCCCAGCCCCGGCCTGTGCCCCTGCCCCCAGCCCAGCCACAGCCCTGTCCGCAGCCCCAGCCCCAATCCCACCCCAAGCCCCGGCCCCAGCCCAGCCCCAGCCCTGGCCCTAGCCCTGTCCCCAGCCCCGTCCACTACCCCATTCCTGGCTTCTACCCAGCCCCGGCCCCAGCCCCAGCCCCAGCCCTGCCCCAGTCCCAGCCTCAGCCCCGGCCCCAGCCCCGGCCCCTGCCCAGCCCTAACCTAGCCCTGCCCCAGCCCCAGCCCTAGCCCTGCCCCAGCCCCAGCCCTAGCCCAGCCCTGCCCTCAGCCCAGCCCCAGCCACAGCCCAGCCCCAGCCCTGGACCCAGCCCTGCCCCAGCCCAGCCCCACTCCCAGCCCTAGCCCTGTCCCCAGCCCCGGCCTGTGCCCCTGCCCCCAGCCCAGCCACAGCCCTGTCCGCAGCCCCAGCCCCAATCCCACCCCAAGCCCCGGCCCCAGCCCAGCCCTAGCCCAGCCCTGCCCCAGCCCGGCCTCAGCCCTGCCCCAGCTCCGGCCCTAGCCCTGTCCCCAGCCCAGGCCCCTGCCCCAGCCCAAGCCCCAGACACAGCCACAGCCCCATCCCGGCCCCCAGCCCAGCCCAGCCCAGCCCCATCCCCATCCCTGACCCCAAATCCATCCCCAGCCCAGCCCCAGCCCTTCCCCAGCCCCAGCCCCAGCCCTCGGCCCTAGCCCAGCCCTAGCCCAGGCCTGTCCGCAGCCCAGCCCCAGCCCAGCCCCAGCCCCAGTCCTGCCCCAGCCCAGCCCCCAGCCCCAGCCCTAGCCCCACCCTCGGCCCCAGCCCGGCTCCAGCCCCAGCCCCGGCCCCTGCCCAGCCCCCACCCCAGCCCTGGACCCTGTCCCAGCCCCAGACCTGCCTCAGCCCTGCCCCAGCCCTGGCTCCTGCCCCATCCTTGGCCCCAGCCCTGCCCCAGCCCCAGCCCTTGCCCCACTTTCAGCCCCAGCCCAGCTCCAGCCCCAGCCTTGCCCCAGCCCAGCCCCAGCCCCAGCCCTGGACCCAGCCCCATCCCCAGCCCCAGCCCAGCCCCAGCCCAGCCCCAGCCCTGGACCCAGCCCCAGCCCCAGCCCCACCCTCGGCCCCAGCCCAGCCCCAGCCACAGCCCAGCCCCAGCCCTGGACCCAGCCCTGCCCCAGCCCAGCCCCAGCCACAGCCCAGCCCCTGCCCTGGACCCAGCTCCAGCCCAGCCCAGCCCTAGCCCAGCCCTGACCCAGCCTCCGGCCTGTGCCCCTGCCCCCAGCCAGCCACAGCCCTGTCCGCAGCCCCAGCCCCAATCCCACCCCAAGCCCCAGCCCCAGCCCAGCCCTAGCCCAGCCCTGCCCCAGCCCGGCCTCAGCCCTGCCCCAGCTCCGGCCCTAGCCCTGTACCCAGCCCAGGCCCCTTCCCCAGCCCCAAGCCCCAGACACAGCCACAGCCCCATCCTGGCCCCCAGCCCAGCCCAGCCCAGCCCCATCCCCATCCCTGACCCCAACTCCATCCCCAGCCCAGCCCAAGCCCTTCCCCAGCCCCAGCCCCAGCCTCGGCCCTAGCCCAGACCTAGCCCAGCCCTGTCCGCAGCCCAGCCCCAGCCCAGCCCCAGCCCTGCCCTCACCCCAGCCCCAGCCCCAGCCCGACCCCAGCCCTGCCCCAGCCCCGGCCCCAGCCCCAGCCCAGCCCAGCCCTGGCCCTAGCCCTGTCCCCAGCTCCATCCCCTACCCCAGCCCTGGCTTCTACCCAGCCCCGGCCCCAGCCCAGCCCCAGCCCCAGCCCTAGCCCTGTCCCCAGCCCCGGCCTGTGCCCCTGCCCCCAGCCCAGCCACAGCCCTGTCCGCAGCCCCAGCCCCAATCCCACCCCAAGCCCCGGCCCCAGCCCAGCCCCAGCCCTGGCCCTAACCCTGTCCCCCAGCCCCGTCCACTACCCCATTCCTGGCTTCTACCCAGCCCCGGCCCCAGCCCCAGCCCCAGCCCTGCCCCAGTCCCAGCCTCAGCCCCGGCCCCAGCCCCGGCCCCTGCCCAGCCCTAACCTAGCCCTGCCCCAGCCCCAGCCCTAGCCCTGCCCCAGCCCCAGCCCTAGCCCAGCCCTGCCCTCAGCCCAGCCCCAGCCACAGCCCAGCCCCAGCCCTGGACCCAGCCCTGCCCCAGCCCAGCCCCACCCCCAGCCCTAGCCCTGTCCCCAGCCCCGGCCTGTGCCCCTGCCCCCAGCCCAGCCACAGCCCTGTCCGCAGCCCCAGCCCCAATCCCACCCCAAGCCCCGGCCCCAGCCCAGCCCTAGCCCAGCCCTGCCCCAGCCCGGCCTCAGCCCTGCCCCAGCTCCGGCCCTAGCCCTGTCCCCAGCCCAGGCCCCTTCCCCAGCCCAAGCCCCAGACACAGCCACAGCCCCATCCCGGCCCCCAGCCCAGCCCAGCCCAGCCCCATCCCCATCCCTGACCCCAACTCCATCCCCAGCCCAGCCCCAGCCCTTCCCCAGCCCCAGCCCCAGCCTCGGCCCTAGCCCAGCCCTAGCCCAGGCCTGTCCGCAGCCCAGCCCCAGCCCAGCCCCAGCCCCAGTCCTGCCCGAGCCCAGCCCCCAGCCCCAGCCCTAGCCCCACCCTCGGCCCCAGCCCGGCTCCAGCCCCAGCCCCGGCCCCTGCCCAGCCCCCACCCCAGCCCTGGACCCTGTCCCAGCCCCAGACCTGCCCCAGCCCTGCCCCAGCCCTGGCTCCTGCCCCATCCTTGGCCCCAGCCCTGCCCCAGCCCCAGCCCTAGCCCCACTTTCAGCCCCAGCCCAGCTCCAGCCCCAGCCTTGCCCCAGCCCAGCCCCAGCCCCAGCCCTGGACCCCGCCCCATCCCCAGCCCCAGCCCAGCCCCAGCCCAGCCCCAGCCCTGGACCCAGCCCCAGCCCCAGCCCCACCCTCGGCCCCAGCCCTGCCCCAGCCCAGCCCCAGCCACAGCCCAGCCCCTGCCCTGGACCCAGCTCCAGCCCCAGCCCAGCCCTAGCCCAGCCCTGACCCAGCCTCCGGCCTGCTCCAGCTCCAGACCTAGCCCAGCCCTGCCCTCAGCCCTGCCCCAGGCCTGGATCCAGCCCCAGCCCTGCCCCAGCCCTGCCCCAGCCCCGGCCCCAGCCCCAGCCCCAGCCCAGCCCTGGCCCTAGCCCTGTCCCCAGCCCCGTCCCCTACCCCAGCCCTGGCTTCTACCCAGCCCCGGCCCCAGCCCCAGCCCCAGCCCTGCCCCAGTCCCAGCCTCAGCCCCGGCCCCAGCCCCGGCCCCTGCCCAGCCCTAACCTAGCCCTGTCCCAGCCCCAGCCCTAGCCCAGCCCTGCCCTCAGCCCAGCCCCAGCCACAGCCCAGCCCCAGCCCTGGACCCAGCCCTGCCCCAGCCCAGCCCCACCCCCAGCCCTAGCCCTGTCCCCAGCCCCGGCCTGTGCCCCTGCCCCCATCCCAGCCCCCAGCCCTAGTCCCAGCCCAGCCCCTGCCCTACCCCAGCCCAGTCCCAGTCCCAGCCCAGCCCCAGCCCTGCCCCAGCCCAGCCCCCATCCCCAGCCCGGCCCCAGCCCTGCCCGCAGCCCAGCCCCACCCCATGGCCCAGCCTCCAGCCTAGCCCTGCCCCAGCCCCGGACCCAATCCAGCCCCATCCCCAGCCCCAAACTCAGTCCCGGCCCTTCTCCCAGCCCCGGCCCTAGCCCCGGCCCCAGCCCTACCCCAGCCCTGCCCCAGCCTTGGGCCCAGCCCCAGCCCCAGCCCCAGCCCCAGCCCCATCCCTGCCCCCAGCCCAGCCCCACCCCAGCCTAGCCCCTGCCCTGCCCCAGCCCCAGTCCCAGCCCCGGCCCCAGGCTCGGCTCCAGCCCAGCCCCAGCCTCAGCCCCAGCCCAGACCCAGCCCCAGCCCCAGCTCCAGCCCAGCCCCAGCCCAGGCCCCAGGCCCAGCCCCAGCCCCAGCCTGGGCACCAGCCCAGCCCCAGCCCCAGCCTAGCCCCAGCCCTGCCCCAGCCCCAGCCCAGCCCCAGCCCTGCCCCCAACCCTGCTCTTCTCCAGCCCAGCCCCAGCTCCAGCCCAGCCCCAGCCCAGGCCCCAGGCCCAGCCCCAGCCCCAGCCTGGGCACCAGCCCAGCCCCAGCCCCAGCCTAGCCCCAGCCCTGGCCCCAGCCCCGGCCCCAGCCCCGGCCCCAGCCCAGCCTCCAGCCCCAGCCCCAGCCTGGGCACCAGCCCAGCGCTAGCCCAGACCTGCCCCCAGCCCATGCCCAGCCCTGCCCCAGGCCCAGCCCTAGCCCAGCCCTGCCCTCAGCCCAGCCCCAGCCCAGCCCCAGCCCCAGTCCTGCCCCAGCCCTGCCCTCACCCCAGCCCCAACCCAAGCCCCACCTCTGTCCCCAGCCACAGCCACAGCCCAGCCCCAGCCGTGGACCCAGTCCCAGCCCCACCCCTGTCCCAGTCCCAGCCCGAACCCCAGCCCTAGTCCCAGCACTGCCCCTGCCCTACCCCAGCCCAGTCCCAGTCCCAGCACAGCCCCAGCCCTGCCCTAGGCCCAGCCACAGCCCAGACCCAGCCCTGGACCCAGCCCCAGCCCCAGCCCTGCCCAAGACCCAGCCCCAGCCTTGGCCCCAGCCCTGCCCCAGCCCAGCCCCAGTTACAGCTCAGCCCCAGTCCTGGACCCAGCCCCAGCCCAGCCCCTGCCACAGCCCAGCCCCAGACCCCAGGCTAGCCCCAGCTCTGCCCCACCCCCGGCCCCATCCCTGGCCCCAGCCCAGCCCTAGACCGGCCCTGCCCTAAGCTGAGCCCCAGCCCAGCCCAAGCCCTGCCCCTGCCCCAGCACCAGTCCTGTCCCATCCCAGCCCCAGTCCTGCCCCAGACCTGCCCCAGCCCAGCCCCGTCCCAGCCCAGCCCCAGCCCCAGGCCCAGTCCTGCCCCAGCCCTGCCCCAGCCCCGGCCCCAGCCCTACCCCAGCCCTGCCCCAGCCCCGGCCCCAGCCCTACCCCAGCCCTGCCCCAGCCCCTGCCCCAGCCCTGCCCCAGCCCCAGTCCTGCCCCAGCCCTGCCCCAGCCCCAGCCCCAGCCCTACCCCAGCCCTGCCCCAGCCTCGGGCCCGGCCCTGCTCCTGGCCCAGCTCAGACCTCAGGCCAGCCCCACCCTCGGCCACTGCCCAGCCCCACACCAGCCCTGCCCCAGCCCAGCCCCAGCCACAGCCCAGCCGCAGCCCTGGACCCAGCCCCCAGTACCAGCCCCAGCCCCAGCCCCGGCCTCAGGCTCAGCTCAAGCCCAGCCCCAGCCCCAGCCCCAGCCTCAGCCCAGCCCCAGCCCAGGCCCCAGGCCCAGCCCCAGCCCCAGCCCAGCCCCCAGCCCTAGTCCCAGCCCAGCCCCTGCCCTACCCCAGCCCAGTCCCAGTCCCAGCCCAGCCCCAGCCCTGCCCCCAGCCCAGCCCCACCCCATGGCCCAGCCTCCAGCCTAGCCCTGCCCCAGCCCCGGACCCAATCCAGCCCCATCCCCAGCCCCAAACTCAGTCCCTGCCCTTCTCCCAGCCCCGGCCCTAGCCCCGGCCCCAGCCCTACCCCAGCCCTGCCCCAGCCTCGGGTCCAGCCCTGGACCCAGTCCCAGCCCCAGCCCTGTCCCAGTCCCCCACCCAGCCCCAGACCCAGCCCCAGCCTTGGCTCCAGCCCTGCCCCAGCCCAGCCCCAGTTACAGCTCAGCCCCAGTCCTGGACCCAGCCCCAGTCCCAGCCTCGGCCCCAGGCTTGGCTCCAGCCCAGCCCCAGCCCCAGCCCCAGCCCAGCCCCAGCCCCAGCCCCAGCCCAGCCCCAGCCCAGGCCCCAGGCCCAGCCCCAGCCCCATCCCTGCCCCCAGCCCAGCCCCAGCCCCAGCCTAGCCCCAGCCCTGCCCCAGCCCCAGTCCCAGCCCCGGCCCCAGGCTCGGCTCCAGCTCAGCCCCAGCCCCAGCCCCAGCCCAGACCCAGCCCCAGCCTAGCCCCAGCCCTGCCCCAGCCCCAGTCCCAGCCCCGGCCCCAGGCTCGGCTCCAGCCCAGCCCCAGCCCCAGCTCCAGCCCAGCCCCAGCCCAGGCCCCAGGCCGGGCCCCAGCCCCATCCCAGCCCCCAGCCCTAGTCCCAGCACTGTCCCTGCCCTACCCCAGCCCAGTCCCAGTCCCAGCCCATACAGCCCTGCCCCAGCCCCAGCCCCCATCCCCAGCCTGGCCCCAGCCCTGCCCCCAGCCCAGCCCCACCCCATGGCCCAGCCTCCAGCCTAGCCCTGCCCCAGCCCCGGACCCAATCCAGCCCCATCCCCAGCCCCAAACTCAGTCCCTGCCCTTCTCCCAGCCCCGGCCCTAGCCCCGGCCCCAGCCCTACCCCAGCCCTGCCCCAGCCTCGGGCCCAGCCCTGGACCCAGCCCCAGCCCCAGCCCAGCCCCAGCCCCAGCTCCAGCCCAGCCCCAGCCCAGGCCCCAGGCCGGGCGCCAGCCCCATCCCAGCCCCCAGCCCTAGTCCCAGCACTGTCCCTGCCCTACCCCAGCCCAGTCCCAGTCCCAGCCCATACAGCCCTGCCCCAGCCCCAGCCTGTTGTCGGACAAGAGGGGACATGGGTCCCAGGAACACCTGTGCAATTCAGGCCTTGAAGAATTCTCTGTTGATAATATACTGGCGGAAAGGAGATGTGAGAAAGTGCTGATTGCTTGGTATGCTGAAGTCCAGCTGCCCCTGAGATGGGAGGCAAGCGAGATAAGGAAGAGGCGAGATCTGGGAAAGAGAGCAATTAGGCCGGATAGAAGAATTCCACAGAGTTGTGAAAACAATGATGTAACCTTTTAGAGAGCAACCAATAGTATGTTGCCAAGTGGGCATAATTATAGCAAACTGTATATAAGATGTGTCTGATGCTCAATAAAGTGGAATCCGCTGATCAAATTGGTCGTTAGAGCGGCCCCCTTCTTGCAGTAAGTGGCGCCCGAACAGGGACCCTAATGAAGACAAACGTTAGGGTTTAAGAAGTTCTTCGGGACGTTGGGAGATTCGCAGTAAGCCGGGAGGCAAGAAGACGGCCGGCCCGGGATAGCAGTACCGGAGGCTGCAAGAAAAGGGAAGACAGCCTTGAAGCCGAAGACGCTGTAGAGCCGGAAACTGCTTAAACGAGGACTGTGCGCACAGGTATTAACGTTTAAATACGGACATGGATAGGCAGGCAGCGTATGATTTATTTATATGCTTTTTAGAAAAGCGACAGTGTAAGTTAAATTTTACAAAGGAGTTGGTGCCGCTGTTAAGCTATGCAGGAGAGTTAGGATATTTTAAGGACCCAAATGAGGTGTTTGAAAGATTGCAGTGGAAAAAGTCTGGACAAGACTTGTGGCTGCATGGCTTAGATGATGAAAAACGAGCAAAGGAGTGTGGAAAATGGTGGAAGATGGTTATGACAGCATTGGATCAGCATCGTGCTGAGCAAATGGCAGCTTATCAAGCCAGGGTACGATTAGATTATACGGACCCAAATGGAGCAAGTGTTACACATGCTGGCTTGCCTTTGTCAGAAGAGGTTCAGGATTATTTAAGAAAGGAGAAGGCTGCGTGTGTAAAAGGGTTAGGTGGCAGAGTCGAATTACAATCTGTAACACAGGACTCTGCTGAGGAGCCTTCCCCGTATCTTTTAGCTGAGCAAATTGTACAGGAGAAGAAAGTAAGTGAGGGAGAGGAGACAAACAGGGCGATAGATCCTGGAGGTGGTGTTAAAGATCATGCAAGAAAGCACACAGAGTATTGGCGAAAGGTTGCAGAACACTTAAATGCCGAAGGAGATCAGGAAGGGCTTAGCCGGCTGGCTGCTTCACATCAAGTTCTCCCAGTAATGTATACACAGGTCCCTGGGGAGCAAAATGTTTTTCAGGCTGATGTAACCCAATTGCCATGGAAATTGTTATCTCAATTAAGACAAGCTGCGAGTCAGTTTGGGGTTCAATCTGAACCAGCTAGACAGATGATTGATTTTATTTATATGAACTATAATATGTTACCTAGAGATTCTTATAATGTTATGAAGCTGATCCTAACAGCATCTCAATTTATGACATTTTTGAATGAGTGGGAACACCTAGCTAGACAATCAGCTGGAGTACAAAGACAGCAAAACGATCCACTATTTGATGTAACAGTAGATCAGTTGTGTGGAACGGGACAGTATGAGAGACCAGAGTTACAGGCACTTTTACAGCCGCCTGTTTTGCAAGCATCAGCCCAGATAGTGAGGATGGCTTTTGACAAGCAGAAGGATGGAAATGCAAATCCTCACTATATGGGAATTAAGCAAGGTAGACAGAAACCTCTTGGCGAATTTGTGGATAAGTTGCTTGCCGCACTTAGAGCAGCAAGCGTAGGAGAAGGTATCCGAGAGGCAATTTTAAGGCAGTGTTTAATGCAGAATGGGAACCAGCAGACGCAGCAGCTTATTACATCAGCAGATCCTAGATGGACGGTAGCCGAATTGTTGCAGAGGGCTCAGGACTTGCCAAGCAATCCGATGGCCATGTTGACGGAGGTGATTGGTAAGGGATTACAAAAACAGGCTGAGGCATTGTCAATGACAATGACAAAACAGCTTGAGCATAGTCAGCAGGTTATGGCAGCCTTAGTACCTTTGCGCACAGACTCGAAAGGGCAAGGCCGACCCTATAAGCAGTCATCAGATGAAATACAGTGTCATCGTTGCGGCAAAACGGGACATGTGCGGAGAAAATGTAAAATTCGCTCCGTGTGGTGCCAGAAATGCCAGTCCGACAATCACAACACGGTGGTCTGTCGGGGATCGGGAAACTCCCAGCGGAGCGCGAAAGGCCGCCGCGCTATGACACAAATGGTGACCGGCTCCGAGGGAGGCAACAACAGCAACCACAGCTCCGACCAGCCACAGGAGGGAGCCTCGGCTTGGACCTGGCGACCGCAGTAGATGTGACACTAACCAGCAAAGAGCCGCAAAGAGTGGCAACAGGGGTTTTTGGACCTGTCATGATTAATGGACAACCGTGTGGGTGTTTATTGATTGGAAGATCGTCAGCCTCTATGGCTGGAATTATTGTATTAACAGGACTGATTGATGCAGACTTTACTGGAGAAATTCAGATAATGATACAGACAATATTTCCGCCTCTTGTTGTCCCATCACAAAGTAAAATAGCACAATTGATTCCATTGCCCCACCTGGCAGCAGGATTGCAGCCCTATAATCGCCAGAGTAGAGGAGATGGGGGTTTTGGATCCTCCACGGCTCCTTTGACTCTTTTCACTGCAGCTATGGACGAAAGGCCACAGATAAAAGCACAAGTTGCTTACGGTGACGAAACAATACGTCTTACGGCACTGATGGACACGGGAGCTGATGTGTCCGTAATATCACATTCTTGTTGGCCATCTATGTGGCCTACAACTACTGCAACGGCCTCGTTGGCAGGTGTTGGAGGTGTAAAAGTAGCAGCAACTTCGCCCCCATTACGGGTGACTTGTGATGGGACAACAATGACTGTGGTTTGTTCTGTTTTGCCCTTGCCCTCACCTGTACAAATGCTGCTGGGCAGAGATATTTTGGGTCAACTAGGTGCTGTCTTAACGACAAAAAACGTACGGTAGCGGTCACTGCATGGACTTTCCCGATTGCATTACAATGGCATAATGACAATGCCGTATGGATCGAGCAATGGCCGCTTAAGGAGGAAAGTCTTCGAGCTGCCCACCAGTTGGTTGAAACACAATTACAACAAGGGCATTTAAAGTGTTCCACTAGCCCATGGAACACTCCTATTTTTGTGATCAAGAAAAAATCTGGAAAATACCGGCTTTTACATGACTTGCGAGCCATCAATAAACAAATATGGGCCATGGGCGCTTTACAACCCGGTTTACCATGTGCATCCATGTTACCAGCCACTTGGAGTTTATTGGTGATTGACTTAAAAGACTGTTTTTTCACCATCAAGTTACACCCACAGGATACTTGTCGATTTGCTTTTACCTTACCATCGATCAATCGGCAGGCACCAGCAGCACGATATGAATGGCTGGTGTTACCACAAGGAATGAAAAATTCGCCGACCCTGTGTCAATTATATGTTGCAGCGGCATTACAACCATTGCGCACGGCATGGCCTGACACAATTATATATCACTATATGGACGATATTTTGTTATGTCAGCAACAACAGTTTAGTACCCAACAAATGCAACAACTGCAACACAGTCTAGAAGCTATGGGCCTATTTATAGCCACAGAAAAGATTCAAAAGACAATGCCTATCAAATATTTAGGGTGGGCAATTACGGAACAACAGATTAGCCCGCAAAAGTTGCAATTGCACACAGAACTTAAAACATTAAATGACGTGCAAAAATTTATGGGAGATATCCAGTGGTTGAGACCTGTGACAGGCATTACTAATGACATGTTGGAACCCTTAAAGCCCTTATTGAAAGGTATTGACCCTGCACAACCGGTTGTGGTATCAACTGATCAACATGATGCAATCCAACAAATTGTTCAACATATTACTCAAGGTTGTGTATCCCGCCGTGATCCTGATGTACCCATAGATGTTACTATACTTCTGGGACGACAACACTTAGTGGGTGCTCTCACTCAAGATTTAAAGAAAACGGGGGAAAGTACTAGGGTTTTGGAATGGATATTTCCGCCTCTGCAACCAAAGAGAACAATACAACAAAAAATTTTAATTTTAGCGGATCTGATAAAGACATGTCGTCTCAGATTGTGTAGCATCTCTGGTTGTGAACCAAATACCATTTATGTCCCTCTGAAAAAGGAGGACTTAGAATGGTTTTTGGGAAACTGTGATGATCTGGCAGCGGCTTGTCTTGCCAATGGAGCAGACATTGTAGCAGCACCACTGAAAAACAAGGTGTTGAACTGGATGTGTAATTATGAATGGATACAGAAACCGATATTTAGGGAACAGCCAATTAAAAATGCATTAACAGTATTTACAGATGCCGGCAAGAAGTCGATGACGGCGGTAGCAACATGGAAAGAAGAAGGCACATGGAGACAGCAAGTGCTGCCTGCAGAGAAGGGTGACTCTCTACAGACTCTAGAGCTTAAGGCTGTGGTTTGGGTGTTGCGAAACTGGATAAAGAAGCCTGTTAATGTGGTTTCGGACTCGATGTATGTTGTGGGGCTTGTTGCGAGAATTGAGGACTCGGCAATCAAAAGAGTTGCCAATGAGAGACTGTGGGAACTGTTATGGGAATTAAGAAGGGTCGTTAAGTTGAGGGCTGAAGAGTATAGCATCATACATATTCGAAGCCATAAGTTTACCCACGGTTTAGGAGAGGGGAATGCAAGAGCAGATAGACTAGTATCTGTGACAGCACCAGTACCACGATTTATTAGAGCCCGAGAGTCACATGGGATGTTTCATCAGAATGTGAAAGGTTTGGTGAGAGGTTTTCAAATACCTTATGCTGAGGCTAAAGCTATTGTGCAAGCATGTCCAATTTGTAGTCACATAAATAGAGGACTGGGTCTTGGTGTAGGAGTAAATCCCAGAGGTTTGGCAAGCAATGAAATATGGCAAATGGATGTTACTCATGTACCTGAATTTGGCAGGCAGAGGTATGTACATGTAACCATAGATACCTTTAGCCATATGATGTGGGCTTCAGCGCTAACAGGAGAAAAAGCAAAGGATGTTAGAAAACATCTGATAGCATGCTTTGCCGTAATGGGAGTTCCACAAACCATTAAGACAGATAATGGGCCAGCATATGTTAGTAAGAGTTTACAGGAATTTATGCAGTTATGGGACATCAAGCACATTACAGGGATTCCCCATTCTCCAACAGGACAGGCAGTGATAGAAAGAGCGAATCAGACATTAAAACAGTATTTGCAAAAGCACAAGGAAGGAGAACCCTCTTCTCGGGTAAATTGGGTGTTGTTTGTGTTGAATCACCTGTGTATCTTTGGATCTGAGGACATACCACCAGTAGTAAAACACCAGCAGCAAGGGGGTTTAAGGTCTATACAGATGAAAGTACTTTATAGGGACCAACAAACAGGGCGGTGGTTAGGACCCGTAGATGTGTTGTTTATTGGCAGAGGTTATTTTTGTGTGTCCACAGCAGAAGGACCTCGTTGGATCCCGAGTCGGTGGATAAGACCGGCCCCAGTAACGGCAAGCAATACGATAACGCCCAGTGACGGTAGACAATACAACGATCTGAAAGATGAAGAGGATAATCGTTGTGCTGATAATGGAGCTGATAGGATGTGCTGCGATTTATGATATAAATCCTAGAACTAACATGTGGGTGACCTGGGCCAATATGACAGGACAATCAGAGTTTTGTCTATCACTACAGTCAGCTGGGGATCCCTTTAGGACATGCTTGATAGGAATGCCAGGATATGTTAAGAATCAATTTGCAACATATTCTACAGGAGTTTGTCTAAAGGCTGATAAGGAATCTGAATGTACAGCGAAGTTAGTACAAGGCTTAAATACCGCATTATCTTGGCCCCCTCAAGAGTTGGAGTTATTAGGAGCAATGAAAGTTAAAAATGAGTCTCAGACGTGTGTGTATTTTGGGGGGTTTTATGAGCAACGCAAAAAATTGGAGGGCCAAGCTAATCTGTATTTAACCGCGTTTGGTAATGTACAATTAAGGGATCAGTTTAATCAGATGTTGGAGCAAGCTAGAAGCAAGGCTTTTGCACAATATGTTAAATCATTATCAAGTAAAGGCTGGATGGACTTGACACCCAAAGAGTTAGCAGACTATAATGCTACTGGGGATTTTTGTGGGTTTAGTCAAAATAAACCGC
Organism: Melanerpes formicivorus; assembly: GCF_026170545.1. Classification (NCBI taxonomy): domain Eukaryota; kingdom Metazoa; phylum Chordata; class Aves; order Piciformes; family Picidae; genus Melanerpes; species Melanerpes formicivorus. Next base: position 73 of record NW_027143437.1, on the reverse strand, counting down.
TAGGAGCATATGGGATTAATGGCAAACGGTCCTTATGGAACAACAATACGGCAAAGGCGTTACCACCAGGCAT